>NC_133653.1:53273203-53580703 GCF_009905375.1 Apium graveolens
TTCAAAGGTGAATCTGGAAAAAAGTTGGGATAGACATGTGGTGCTCATCCACCTACTAATGTATTCATTGTCATAGTTGTCTTGGCTTGTCAGTTTTATGTTTGTCTTTAGTAATCTTTCTAAACTAGTATGTACCTTCGTATTTAAATATTTTTTTGACTAAGGCTTTGTAGTTTCGTCCATGATTAGTTTTCTTTTTCCTTATAAGATTTTTAACTTCTCAAAAATAGAAAATTGATCATACATGGACCTGATATTTTTTAATTTTTTTCTAATGGATATGATATCTATATGCAAAATTGGCTTGGAGTAGAACTAGTCTTGTTAAGCATGGTTATTTGTTACAGATATTTCTAAGGTAACCAATGCTTAAATATACATGGCATCATTCAATAGGTTAATATAACACGTATGCTAGTTCATCTTACTTCTTTTGCATAGAAGCCAAACAAAAGCAGGTGATAGTTAAAATTTTAAAATTTAATGAACAGTTAAATAACGCCTCCTTTTTCTATAGTTAGGGCCTTGCAGGCGCTGAAAAGTGCACTGGGCCTTCCACGTCGTCTTGGGTGGAATGGTGATCCCTGTGTTCCACAACTGCATCCATGGAGCGGAGCAGATTGCCAGTTTGATGAAGAAAGCAGCAAATGGGTCATCGATGGACTGTATGGAATTATTTTCTTAAATATTTTTTGCTTTATTCTTTCATTTAATCATTGTTAAGTTGTTTGATTTCATATTTTGCCTCATCATCATGTTACAATAACTCTGAAAGCAGAAAAAGCCACTGGAGCTTGGTTAAGTAAAAAATGATAAAAGTCTATTGTTGAATCAACAATAAGTTTATACAATTCACAATAAGGATTGTCATCTATGTTCCCGACCATATGACTTATCCTATTGTTAATTTGATCTTCATTTATACAATTTACAATAGTTACCACCTGACATAGTTGTGTTCATGATTTCTAACTGGACATTGTAAATTGGTGGTTGTTTAAAAATATTTTTTTGAAGGGACAGAGAACCATTTTTTAATATATGTAAAATGTCCCAAATTTTTTAAGGCATGTGATCCTTATTATTGAGCTTTAGCTAAATCAATTTCTGTCATCTTATGCTAGGATATAGCATTCTCTAATTGTGGGACTGGCATAGTTTTGTCACATCATACTTATTGATATTAAAGTTGATTTGCTCCTACCACTCACCTGATGGTTTAAATGGCTGCTATTCATCCCAACTTTATAACTGATGACTGTGCCTTAGTATATTAATCTGATTTTCATTGCAAACGATTGACTTAAGCTGACAGATTTGAACTTTTCTCCGTAGATATGAATTATCTTCTCCACCTTTTTGATTAGTTATTATATATACAACTACAGTATCATTTTTATCGTCATAGATTGGTATTGATACTCTTAGTGACCTTTGGTGTGTACGCTACATCCCTGCAAAGGTTTTTGTAGTTATGAAGCATTACCGTGTACAAATCTGGATTCGGCAGCCTTATTAGAGACCTGAGACTGTAGAGCACATCAGCACTCTTACAAGTTTTAGACTTGTTTGTTGCCTAGATTTGCAGACCTCTTTTTTATAAATAATTATTGTGGACCTCCTTAATATAATCAATGGATGATTTCGGCTTTATTAACCATATGCTGAGCAGTGAGCAGTATCTTCTTTTTTAATCATAGCTGAAGTGTCTATCAATTTTGTTCCTTAAACTATTCATTAGGATATCTTGACAGATCAATAAATTGAAGTTGTGCTTGTTATTACCTCTGTTTTCGTCAAATACAGAAACTTAATGTATAATATTCTACTGAAAGTCAGTAGTAATAATGGTAAATGGTATTTCTTGTCTATCAGAAGCTTTTGACATATATAGCTGAACGTGTCATAATAATTTCATCTCCTTTTGCAAGAGTAGTGGACTTGACAATCAAGGCTTGAGGGGTCGCTTGCCAAATGACATGTCTCGGCTGCAACATTTACAAAACATGTAAGTTCTTCACATTCGTCTGTAAATGGATATGTCTACGGCGGATCTCTATGGATTTGAAAGACTGCACCTTTTTAGGAGTTATGTCCGTCTTCTTAATTACTAGCATGACAAGAGTGGACCTACTATCGGCCAATTTCATTTTATTCTCTTTGCTAATAGCTAATTTGAGGGTTTAGTTGTTAATTCTTTCAGTTGAGGATTATGCTACAACTAACAGTTTAGTAGCCTTTTTTAGCAATATTTTCATCAGATCATGTATCTCGTAATGCTATTTGAACTCCTATGTCCATTGACCTTGATTTAATAATTGCAATTACTAGCAAAGTCAAGTCAAGTTAAGTTTTTGGTTTCCTGGATTTACATTGATTAAGGTTATTTTCACAACCACCAATGTTGCGACTACCATAATTATAATATTTGGCATTTATTCTCTTATCTTTCAATCTAATTTTAATTATTTGCAGAAACTTAAGTGGGAACAGCATCCACGGGACTATCCCTTCTTCGCTTGGAGCAGTTACGAGCCTGGAAATACTGTAAGTGTACCTAACCATTATAATCAAGTTGGAAACACGAACATTGCACTCGTTACTAACGCAATTGTTTATTGTTCCAAGTTTGAGATCAATCATATAATCTCAAACCTAAAGGTACTTTGTCAGTTTTACATTTTTCTTAAATAATTCTAAAGGAATGGACTTCACTTTAATCTTGTAGAAAAAGGTGTGGAAGAAATGAGTGGTATGACAAAATTATAGACGGTGTTAATATGCTTTCGTACAAACAAGTTCCTGTAATTATAGGCATAGGTACAGCAGAGCTAATTAGATCTTCAAATCATCCAACAAATCCCTTGATAAAGTCCTCTAAATCACCCTACAATATCCCGTAGTACCAGCCTCTAAATTGCCCTACTACAGTAAATTTAGCCTCTATATATCTGTTAACACCTTTAGGGTTTTAGACGAGTTGAAGCAATAACAGCCTAATGTACACATCAATATCACAGATTTACATTTGTTAAACATATCAATATTTACAGCAATACAATAAACTAATACAAGAAATATCGGGGATGATAACTGAATAAAATTGACATAGAATCCATTAGACCTCAATCTGTTCATTTTTCAGAAAATTATTTCTTGAACTTGGTTGTAGCTTGAGTGCTCTGTACATTGAATTGATATAAACAGTAACAGACAGCAAGATAATATCTTAATTCTTTCTCTTTTTTTAAGTAATTCTATAATATTAAATCCTACATTGTTTAACCTATTCTATAATGTTATACATTTGGTTAATAGTTTTCTCCCGTTCTTTATTTTTGGAAAGTCACAGTTGGTAGTTTATTTTCAAGTTTTTTACTTCTTGGCTAGTAATCTGATGTAATATCTGACATGGCATTGCAGAGATCTGTCTTACAATTTCCTCAACGGATCAATTCCTGAAAGCCTTGGACGACTAACATCATTACGCAGACTGTAAGTTACGCCAATCATTATTTAAGGGTGTGTAACATTTGTGCATACGCAACTTATAGCATTTCATGTTAATTGGATTTCAGGAATCTCAATGGCAACTCCCTTCATGGAAGAGTCCCAGCTGCTTTAGGAGGAAGGCTTTTGCACAGAGCTAGCTTTAAGTATGTTTCTCTTAGTCTCATTACGATAGTACTTTATTGTTATCCTGTTACTTCAAAAATTTCCTTATAAAAGGGTAATCCAGGGTTACATGCCTACATCAGGACACACAGCCCATTTGGGCTACGTACATAAATTCGATTTCATACCTAAATCAAGACTTTAATCAAGGCCAAACATCTCGTAAAGAGTAGTGAGAATCAATTAGTTGGAAATGAACTTATGTTAGGATAGCAATGGTGACCGTGTTAAAATCTCAGAAAGCTTTAAGAGTTCTGGGATCACCCTATTAACTATGAAATTACTGTCCATGGTCCAGTGACTCATTCCTCCTGTGGCTTCTTCAATAATAAATTACGGCCAAGGCACTAGTAAGTTTCGAATAAAGTGCAATAGGTTGCAGGTTGTTTCAACCATGTTTAGTCTCCCCTGGGGTGTTACCTAAACAAGTACTACTAGTCTTCCTTGGGTTGTTACCTAGACGAGTAATACTACCCTGGTGTTTTAACAAGAGTTCATGTCAGAGTATCTGATGGCCATGCGATCTTAAGTGCAAATCCACAAAGCGCTGGAGCAGTTCATCAAGATTCGCTATTATGACATTTACCCTTTGTGGTATTACTATCAGGTCATTGTTGTTTCACATCTAAGTAGCTGATTTTAGCCAATTGGCAATTACTCTATATATCCTTTTTTTTTTTTTTTTTTTTTTTTTTTTGTCACATTTTTTTTTTTTATTTTTAATATCTCGCAAAGTAGCCTCACCACATCAGGTGAGCCTAATCCCCTTATGTTGTGTTTGGTGGGGTGAAAGAATTGGGTGGTTATTGAATGAAACTTGTAATATTTGGAACTCTTTTACCCATTTAACTAATTTTCTCCACAAATATCATCATGAAAAAATTGCATTCCCTCATTTTCTTTCACTCTCCTTCCTACCTCTACTATTTCGCCTTTATTTTGTTCAAATTACAATTTCTCATTCCATTACATTCTCCCCGACCAAACAGAGTATTAAATTCTGTTGGGTTAAACCCAATAGGTGGTATGGGCTTGGTGATAGAAAACATAATTGGATTGGGTAATAATTGTATGGGTACACAATTATTATCATAATTGAGTTGGGTAATATTTGTATGTGTTGACAATTATTATTATAATGGGAATGGGTAATAATTGTATGGGTAGACAATTATTATTGTAATCAGATTAGGTATGTCTTGTTGGCTAAGTTTGTGATGGCTATATACATTGGGTCATGTTATTGTTTGAATGTATGCTTGAGTATTGTTTGACTTAAGTATCGCTTGAGTGAATACCGTTTGAAGAGATTGATTGTATTATTGATAATTGTTTGGATTAATAATACAAGTTGGGACGTGGGTTTTTCCGCGTCATATATTGTGTGTGTATTTTACATTGTTTGTTTAGTTCTATATTTGTGTGTATTCCCCTAAGAGATTCGGGTGTGATTCCGTGAGGCGTGACGTGTGGTTTGCCTTATTAACTGTATTGAGAAATATATCTCGCCCTTTGGCATTACTATTAATGTCAGATAATGCTTAGTCCACTAGTCCGTGTGTTCTTTATATTTATTTAGTCTACAGTCTACTGTGAGGAATGAGGTGTAGTTCATTTTAGAGGTAAACTTGGGACTTTGGCATTTCTTTCATGTTCCTCAGTTGAAACAGCATAGCATACATGTCTTTATACTTGTGATACATTGCACTTGGGATAGTTACCCTGCATATATTCAGTTTTACAGATAATGCTGGTCTATGCGGAATACCTGGATTGCCTAAATGTGGGTCTCATCTGTCTGTTGGAGCAAAAATTGGAATCGGGCTAGGAGCATGTGCTGCATTCATACTCATGCTCATCTGCTCAACTTGTTGGTGGAAAAGACGGCAGAATATTCTCCGAGCTCAAAGAATTGCAGGTAACCTTATCCTACTAGTGTCAAACAGCTTAAATGGGCCATAATGATTTCGCGGTCTTTATCCATATTCTTTTGATTGTAAAATAAATTTTGACGACAAGAGCTTTTAGTGAAAAGTGATAGCATCACAGAACTATGGAATTGTAGAATATTGTTTTATTGTAAGTTATCGCCAATCCAAATTGGACTCCTATTTTGAAACGATAAGTAGCTGAGTCTATACTCCACTGGAAGAGGTGATGGGGGGATAAAAGAACATGATTTCCTGCTAAAGATTCTTTGTCATACAAACATGTACATTGCTTTAAGAAAATTACAACTGTAAAGAGAATAACATGAAGACCCTTCAAAATAATACAAAACATAGCTTATAGGGAATGGTTGTTTCAAAAGCTTATATTCTTTTTATCTTTGATATTCGCAGCAAGAGAGGCTCCTTATGCAAAAGCAAGAACACAGTCTTTACGTGATGTTCAAATGGTCAGGAATTATAGCCATGGTCATACCAGGACTGCTGCTGAGAACGGACCGCCCTTGCTCTCCTGACTTCTCCAGCAACCTTCAGATGCTTGTATCTCAGGAATCCGGAAGGCTACTGATCCTTGTATTTTGCTCACCGGTGTAGGTCAATATTTAATTTCCACTTATTGGATCTACGGGCGTCCTTCTGTCAAAAGCATCATGTTCTTAAATCACAAATTGTGTCATTTTTAGAATCTTGTATATTATCTTCATACCCTCCCATGTAGTTTGTTTCAAAATTTAGCAACATTTGGATAGAATTTAATACTAAAATGTCCAGTTACACAAATACTCGGAAGCTGTACTTGAGCTATTCACTTTATTCTTTAATAATCTCTGCAATGGCTGTCTAATTGTATTGTAAGACTTGCATTGCCTCCTCACAGATATGCTAAGAGGTTGCTTCTTATAAAATTATTACAAGTACCCTATATATCTATTAATTACTCTGCTTATACCAGATGTTCTAGAGTTTCTCAGTTTCCGCATCGCTTCATCCTGGTCTTCTATATGTTCTCCTTGGAAAAAAAGTTTCATGCATGACATGGTGTCTCGTTTTGCAGCTAAAAAATCCTGATCTTCTATATGCATGACATGATGATTTATTGAACCGATCCAATAACCGGTTTAATAAATCATCCGATTTTAAAAAAAAATACCCGATAAATCGGCAATCATTACCTCACGATTGGTTCCAATTCCTGAAATATGTAACCACCGAAACAGGATTTTTACAACAAAATCACGAAATAAAGAGTGCATAGTGGCAGCATGAAATACAAAAGAAAATGGCAAGATAAGTGAGAGCTGTCTCCAAAAACCAGAACACTATCCATCTTCATCTACATATACTCATACATTATACACTTGCAACCACGTGGGAACTTCTGAATAATGACTCCATTAGTCCACACACTAGTACAACTGCACACTGCATGCATATGTGTGCTTGGAGTTTAGTGACGTACAAGTCTTGTTTTGAAATTATACAAGCTGGCACTGTAGCTGCAGAGAAGGGGTTTTAATTTTTTTACAGGATTCCAAACACTGCCTTCCAATCAGCTACAGACACCACTCGCCTGATTGCTTACACAACCATCCATACTCTGTATACTCTGTCGTCTGTAGTAGTAATACTAATAAAATCTTAAAATTTAATCCGAACCTTGATAGTGCAGCGCTTGTGCATACTTGTACTTGATGCCTAGTGGAGTACAATTTATATATTCATACATATATAGCCTAGAAGCCTAGTAAATGCATGTGTAATCAGACTTGTTGCATCACAAGTACTGGAATCGTGTCAGGCTCATACGTAAGCCCCCGCACCGTCTTTATATCTGTTCGCAACTACCACCATCTGTGCAAGAGACCCTTGATACATTTGTGCGACTAATATCTCTCTCTCTTTTTGTCTTCTTTTTAATCAGGATACTATCCTCACCGGTTTACACCAGCCTCGCTGCTTTTAAAAACAACTAGCACACTATCATCACTTTTACTCAACTCTGACCATTCATTTCAACTAAGACCCCATTTTTTTAATTTAACAATAATTTAGATGAAATACTAGTCTAGCGATCAAAATCAATCATACTAGACTCTATTTCATAAAATTGTTGGTTAGATTTAATCGATCAAAAAATTCAGAGCAAAAGTAATGGATTTCGTTAAAAAAATTAGTTTGCTTGAACCACAATAAAAAAGGAACATTTTTTTAGTTGAGGCGTTTCAAATGTCGGCCTATCATTTTCACAACTTAAAAGAAAAAATCAAAACCAAAAATACCACACGTTTTAAAACGAGTCAATAATACACACAACACACGTACATGAATATACAAAAAACCCATGATCAAATCCAACGGTTGATATCTCACTGGCAACCCAAACTCCTCAGCCGCAGACAATAACAACTTGAAACCCTCAATACATCTATATATACAAACCATACATACATTGTTTATAACAAACCAAGATAATGAACCTGTGCCATCTAGTACTCCTTCAGCCGACGATCAAAGGTTAAAACAGTGGGCCCACTTTACTCTCTCTCTCTAAAAGACCATGGCATCCACAAAAGAAGCTCACTATAGAGGAGTGAGAAAGCGTCCATGGGGCCGTTACGCAGCTGAGATACGCGACCCGTGGAAGAAAACTAGGGTTTGGTTAGGCACTTTTGACACGCCAGAGGAAGCTGCGTTAGCCTATGATGGAGCTGCTAGGTCACTTAGAGGTCCAAAGGCTAAGACTAATTTTCCGGCGCCGGAAAATGAGTTGAGTCTTGATCTGAACATGCCGTCCGATCACCGGTGGGGTGGTAACTCCAGGAGGGTAATGATGCGTGATTTTCTTGGAGACCCGGTTCAGAATATGGGAGGTGTGAGCCGCCGTGGAGTGGTGGTGAATAATGGTGGTCCGGTGCCGGAGAGTTCGAATACCGCGGCGTATTTGGGGATTGTACGACGGGGGTTGGGGATAGATTTGAATGAGCCACCACCTATGTGGCTTGCATGATGATGATGAATCATGAGTAGTGTATTTTCTTAACATATTTTACTTTCGAGGTTATTATGGCGTACGTATCAATGTATGTATATATTGGTTTCCTTTTATGAAACATTGCAAATTTTCGATGCTTTCATTTTTTTTTCCTGATTATTAGTGTGGTACTGAACTTTAGGGTTGTCTGGTGTGTATGCGTAGGCTGTCAATGGATCGGGTTTGGATCGCATCAGGTTTGGATCGGATCACTCTTTATCCATATCCTGATCCATATCCTGATCCATTTATTTTTACCGGATTCGGATCGGATCATAGCCGGATTTTTTAGAGCATTATCCATATCCTAATCCGTAGGATTTTCGGATTTTCGGATCGGAGCAACGCTCCGTTATATTTAGAAAAAAATTAAATTTATAATATGTTGAAATCACTATTAATAATAATGATTCGCAAAACCAAAATGCAAAGTTTAATAAAAAAATACATCATTTCACAAATTACAAGTTTATAATCCATTCTGCAAACTTAGAAACATGGCAGTAGCATAAAAAATATTACAAACACTTCAACGAATATATAAAGAGTGGTATTAGTGGAATACAATTCATGTTTTCCATTGTTCAGTCTTAGCATGAAACAAGCAAATTAGAGAATTGCAAACAATTTCTGCGAAAATAGAAAATGAACAGAGTTATACATTTCATGATCCAACAGAAACAAGCCATTGAGAGACTTTTCGTATAATATTAATAACGAAACGTACATAGAGGGACTTCTCATCGGAAACAGAAAAGTTATTCTTGTCCAGAATGAGGAACAACGGAATTGAATGTAATAATAATAAATGAATTTTCCATATTAGCTTAATTTAACAATGTAACTTCAGATTTGCTTAATTTAGTTATAATTATAAAATATTTTCATAATAGCTTAATTTAACAATGTAATTATATATATATATTCTGATCAGATTATTTACGGATCGGATCTTATTAAATCCATATCCTATGTATATCGGATCGGATTTTTATCGGAACGGATTTTTTTCGGATCGAATTTTATTTTAAGTGATCCATATCCGCTTCATTGGCCCTCGGATCGGATCGGATCTGATATCCAATCCATTGACAGCCCTATGTATGCGTAGACACTTTTGAGATTTAATCTTAAATTTATAATTTAGGTAATGGTTTCTTTATTTGTGTATTTGTTTATTTATTTAGTGTTGAATAAATCAGTTGTAACAAAGTATTTTTGTTAACAACAAGACTAGGTCAGTGGCATTTTATTAGAATAGCGTGGAATATTATTTTAGTAGTGGAGATAAAGTAGGAAGTAATTCCTTATTTTTAGGTGTCACCTCTATAGCTATAGGTGTTTAAATTCAAGTAATGTAACGTTCATGTAAAACACTTTAAAATATTATTCTTCTCTTTTAGTTATAATATATATATTAGTTGTTCAATGTAGTACTAACAGATATAAACACAGGCTTAAGTTTACTATCTATATTTGTCTTTCAGTACACATGTATATGTGATACATGATCTAGTTTAGTCTCTACACTTTGTATCAGAGCCTATGGTCCTGAATAATGGCTATACTCTTGTTGAATATGAAAACCCATGTACTTATTGTTAGTCATAGGAGCGGTCCTTTTGTTGGAAGCATAAGTGCATATGACACTCATATTTCCTCTCGCTATGGTAATTTTAGTTATCAAAATAAGTTTTGGTGTGCTTCAGGTATCTCAAGTTGTGATGCAGGTTCAGGTGGTTCTCTAGTGGTGGTGCAGTTGTGCACACGAGTCAATCTCCAAGTGGTGACAGATGGGCAAATAGGAGATATGGTGGACCTGATGAATCTTATGGGATCTTATGGAAATCAAGCTGCATATGTTACAGTTGAAGATTGGCTTAGGAGTAAGCAATTTCTGTGCCGGTGGAAAGCTAAAACCTTGTGGTGGCGGATTCATGAAAGATAACTATGATGATGCACATGAAAATTCAGGATAGATATGGAGATTATGGGCAAATAAGTATCTGTCATATGGGCAAATGCGACGTGCCAAATGAGAAAATTAGCAATGCCAGATGGGTAATACAACGTACCATACGGGCAAATAAGAAAAGTCATACGGACAAAGAAGCAATGTGTTAGACGGACAAAAAAAGGGCCAGATGGGCTAAGTATTAAAAGCCAGATGGGTTATGGAGTGCCAAACGGGTAGAGAAGTTGAAAGCCAGACGGGCTAAGTTGGAAGCCAAATGGGATAAAAGCCAGACGGGCTAAGTTGACAACCAAACGGGTTCATGAAAAATTTAAGATTAAGGGGGTGAATGTTGCGATTTAATCTTAAATTTATAATTTAGGTAATTTTTTATTTATTTGTGTATTTGTTTATTTATTTGGTGTTGAATAAATCAGTTGTAACAAAGTGTTTTTGTTAACAAGACTAGATCAGTGGCATTTTATTAGGATAGCATGGAATATTATTTTAGTAGTGGAGATAGAGTAGGAAGTAGTTCCTTATTTTTAGGTGTCACCTTAGTAGCTTTAGGTGTTTAAATTCAAGCAATGTAATGTTCATGTAAAATATTATAAAATATTATTCTTCTCTTTTAGTTATAATATACATATTTGTTGTTCAATGTAGTACTAACAGATGTAAACACGGGCTTAAGTTTACTATCTATATTTGTCTTTCAGTATACATGTATATGTGATACATGATCTAGTTTAGTCTTTACAGACACATGCTAGTACTAAAAATTACTCCTTGCGTCCCGCTCGATAGTTTACGTACACTGTTTGTACGTATTTCGAGGTTTCAATAGAGTATAGTTTCATAATATTTTTAAAAAAAAAAAATTGGATAAAAGTTTAAACATGAAACTTTTTTCAGAATTTTTTTAAAAAAAAAATTATGGAAGTATACTTTAAACGAGCATTGAAAAGCGTGTCGTAAAATAACGTAAACAATCCAGCGTGACGGAGGGAGTATAAATTTAGCTTTTTATGTACTTTTTGTAAATATTTTGGGTTCGTCATTATTAAGAAGAGTAAGTCAATCAATAAACCAAAATAAATAAAAGTTATTGCATGCTCATGAGCATATCATAAGAATATTTATTATTTAATTAATTAATATATTATCGCGTAAATTAGATTGAGTAAGCATATGACTCGTGTCGAACATGATCATGGAATGATTACTCATATTATTCGATATTAATTCAATAAGCATATTGTGACAAAAAAATATAATCATGTCAAGCACGGTCACAGAATGATTACTCATATTATTCAGTATTAGTGTTTAATTATTAATGATATATTTATTTTATTATTTATATAATTATCGGAAATTGAAGCTGAAATTAGGGTGAAATTCAATAAGTTAAATTAAATAAATCTTCTATAATTACGTAGTTACGGGGAATCGAACCCGAGTTTAAAGTGAAACTAATTATTAAACTATATGATGTTAACCAAAATTTTATATTTTAATAATATTTATTATTATTTAAATATTATGTTACTATTATGATGAATCAAGACCGAAATTAGAGTGAAATTTAAGAAGTGAAACAAAATAAACAAATCATGTATAATTGAGTAATTGCATGGAATCGAACTTGAGTTTAAATTAAAATTAACTATTTGGACTATACAGTGTAATTATTATCTGGTACTCCATTAAAATAGTGTTTCCCTTTATTAATAAAAGGTATAAATTTTGACAAAAAATAAAATGTATAAATTATCAACTTTTATTCTCATTTTTAGTTTATAGACTTAAGTTTATAACTTCTTTTACATTATTAACATTATATTCCATCAAAATAGTGTTTTTCTGGTTGTTAAAGAGTATAAATTTTTATCTTTTATTCGCGACTTTTAGTATACATGGCATAACATATCGTTAAGAGTGACGTTTATACAAATAAAGAGTTTCACTGTTGTTAGATAAATTTTTATTTGGTGGAAGCCCGAGTTTGTAACTTTATTATTAAACATTATTATTATTATTATTATTTATTATAGTGGCATACTACGGTATACATGACATGCCATATCATTAAGAAGGATTTTTGCTTTTAATAAAGATACGGGAAATCGAACCCGAGTTTGAAGAGAAACTAATTATAAGATTATATGATGACAACCAAAATTTGGTATGTTGATATTATTATATCCGTTATGGATTAAAAACTAGGTCATATTTATTGCTAGGGTTCGTGAGTTCGAGACTCGATTTGACTGCTCTCGTGTTTCGTGATTCAATCTGCCTTAACAAGATGCCTACGTACCTTGCTATGTGCCAAGGATCAAGTCAAAAAAACGTAGTTCTGATATATGAGGTGAGGCTCCTTATATAGGCATGGAATGCCTTGGAATTGAATTAGGGCTAGGAGACTTGGTGGACAAGCCTCAAATTTAGAGTGGACTTTGGAGTCCTAGGAAGTAGCAGACTAATTCTTTATCTCATAAGACCACTTGGAGGTTGATCCACAAGGACTCATATCCTTTCTAGAACTTTTAGCAATAGTTGATTTTTCCCATTTTTATTAATTACGAAAATAATTAATATTCAGGGTTTTTTGGCCTTCATAAATGGGCTTTATTGTTAGCCCCTCCTGGGCATAATTATGCGATATTAATTACGCAATCAGGGTTTATTTTTCTCCCTATCATTCCCCCCCCCAACTTTCGGGAAATCGTAAAAGATTCCGAGGAACTTAAGTTCATTTAATCCCGTACAGGGTATCGTTTTATGCGTAAGGTGTGGAGCGACCTACACATTTACAACGATTTGCCTTGTATGTGGCTTCAGGGTAACCTCCCTATTATTTTCCTTAACTTATTCCTATTTTTAAGAATTTTCTGGTATTTTTCCTTAATTTACAGGAATTTTCCCTTAATTCTGGAATTTTTCCTTAATTTATAGAATTTTTCTTAATTTACAGGAATTTTCCCTTAATTTCTAGAATTTTTCTTAACTTTTTTGGAATTTATTTCAGAAATTCTTATTTTCTGAATTTCCCAGAAAATTTTCCATCTTTCATTCTTTCTTCTTATTTTTGTATAATTTCGACCAGGAATCCATTCGACCAGGATCCTGGTCGAATTATGGTCCCAAAACTCCTGGTCGAAGTTCCTTTCGGTCAGGATGACTCCATCAGAATCCTGACCGAATTAAACTCTCATGTTTTTTGAACATGCATAGATTCGACCAGGGTAATTCGATCAGAATCCTGATCGAATTTCGGTCAGGATTTATTGTACAATTAGATTTTGACTGAATTAAGTTCCAGAAGTTTTGTCCAAATCCTGGTCGAAAGATCGTGGTTGAAAAAAATATTCGATCAGAAAATAATGATCCTTAATTCCGTCAAAAAATGGGATAACCACCAGGTCTTGACCGAAAATTCTATCAGAAATTCAGATCGAGCGTTCCTGATCAAAATTTCCACTCGTGGAAATTTTTGACCGAATTACACCTCTATATTTCCTGGTCGTGATGTTTTTCGAGCTGGTGCTTTCAATCAGGAATTAAATCATAATCCTGATCGTATTTAGGTCATGATTTTAATTCTTGATTTGATTTTTGATTAGGTCGGACTTTTCATTCATGGGCTTTTTACCGGGGCCCCCTTTTCCATGGGCTTTCTTTATTTTGGCCTATTTTTTCTTGGGCTTTTCTTTGGCCCATTCTTTATCTGGGCTTTTGTTTTGACCCACTCTTTATTTCAGAATATTCTAGAAACTATAAATATATATTTATTATTATTTATTTATTTATTTATCCAGGAGACTTCTGGAACTTCCTTGATTTTGGGTCCAAGCATTTGTGCTGGGCTTTTAGCCGGTTATAACCGGTTGGTCTGCCCTTTTTACCGGCCCAGTGACCTATTGGGAGTCCTATATAAGAGTGGGGGGAGTGAAGTGGTTTCTCACACTTTACTTTCTCATTTCTAAACTCTCCTCTCAAAACCTCTATCCCCATCCTTAAAGCTTTTTCCGGTAAAATCAGCCTTTTTCGGCCTCCTTCTTCCTCCTTTCTTCGCTTTAAGCTTTACTCCAACCTCCATTAATGGTTGACAAAGGTTTATAAAGGGCATCGAAGATTGCTTCAGCATCTAAGAGAGGTAACGACATTGAAATTCGCTCTTCTTATATGTCGCTGATAGATATGATTAATACTAGGGGAGATGAATATTCATATAACGCTCATTTAGATTTCTTTGATTATTTTAAGAAATGGTATGAGGCAGATGCTATTAAAGAACTTAACACGACTTATAACGTTCGCCCTCCCCTTAGGATAGTTCCTACTGAAGGTGGTGATCGTACATGCCACTGGAAGCCTGACACTTTATTTATTTATGCTGATGCCCTAACCGCGGAGCTGAGGTTTCCTTTTCATGAGTTCATTCCTAGATTATTAGCTGATTTGCAAATCAATCTTTGCTAAATTCCCTCAAATTCCTGGAGATATATCCTTTGTTTCATGGTTTTATACCTTAGTAGTGGTTTTCCTCTTTCCGTAGCTGTGTTTAGAAAAAAAAAATTAATTCTATAATAGTGCCCAACCCGGTTGGGTTTATATTAGACAACGACCCAAGTCTCCACAAAACTTCAATAGTGCTTCAATCCCTGATAACAACCAGCACCGGAGGGATAGTTTTGTTAGGCTCGGATGGGAGAATGGTGACTGGGGCACACTCTTTAGATCCTCCTTCGGGAAGGTCACTGATGGCAGCCCTAAAACCATCCACCTATCTCCCGAGGAAACTATCATATATAATGAGCTTATAAAGGATAATGGCTAGACTCCCAGCTGGACTTTGTTAGAGGAATTTTCTTTGATTCAAGTGGGACTTTCCTCAGTCTCTACGCAGGGTACTTCTTTTCTTCCCTTCCCATATTTTCTTCTTTTTCATGCGATATTGACACCACGTATCTTTGTTTATCCCTTTTTGCAGCCACTAAGGAAATCAACAATGAGAAGTTGCCTGTTGTTGAGGAAACAGCAAGAATGAAAAAGGCCCGGCTTGCGGGGTTAGACCCCCGTGGTAAGGCAATAGAGCCTAGCTTTCTGAAGAAGTATAAAGAGCCCATGGTGGAGGCTTCTTCTGGGGGGACTGAAACCCTAGCTACTCCTGCTTCAATAGCTACTGGTGCTTTCCAGCCTCTCTGGGGATTCCGTTTAGCGGATACCGTGGTTGGTTCCACGAAGCACGTATGGGATTGGTCCTATCACTCTGTTACCCCTAAGGACTTCACTGATATGGTGGTTGGTCCAGACTTGGAGAGGATAAAGCTTATGGGTGCCCAGTCTCTAGCCTCGGTAAGGGTCTTCCCCTTTTAACTCCTCTTTTTTATATATACTTGTAACATTCTTTTGCCTTACACCAATTGTTATCATTTTGTTTCAGTCCAACACTTATTTCCAAGCGGCTGTGAGGCAAGCCGAGTCCTGGAAGAAAGCCTCGGATAATGCGGATAACGCCCTCAGGAGGCAACAAAGGAAGTATGTCGCGCTGGAGAAGAAGATGAAGCACAAGGAGGAGGAGCTAGGGGAGGCTAATGCTGAGCTAGTTACACTGAAGGCTGAGAATGACAGAATCATTGATGTTTACCTAGATACGGATGAGTTTGCTCAGTCCATGAGGGTTAGGGACAACACGGTGTTCCCTGGAATTTTCATGATTGGCTGGGACACGTCCCACGGGACTGTGAACGAGGCTTGTCCCGACATTAAACCGGCGGACTACGTGTGCCCCGATGATGAGACCTTACTACAGAGGTTTCGTACCCGTGTAGTTGTCTCGGATGATGGGCATGTTTGGCTGATGACTTATAAGCCAGCTTATGACTTATACGCCGGTAACAACTTATAGAGACTGTTTGGCGACCTAATTTATAGGTCGAATTTATAACTTATAAGCTGATAAACTGAATGTTAGTAACGACGTACTTTTTCTTAACTTATTTTAATTTTTTACTTTTTTTATTAAGTGTAATATTAAAATCTATGTTTTTAAATATTTTTATAACTTAAAATTCACGAATTAAGAAAATTGTATTTAAAAATTATTTATTTTAGATTATTTAAGTAAAAAAATCCGACTTATAAGTAATTTATCCAAACACTTATATAACTTATAAGTTTTTATCCACGTATCATTTATAAGTCACTTATGCATTTTAAGTTATAAGTTACTTATTTTAAGATTTCCCAAACGGGCACGATATTTCTCAGGATCAGCTTCTTCCCCCTCCAGAGTCATCTTCCAGACCTGCTGCAGCGGATCTTAGCTCTTCTTCTTCCGAGATCGGCACTGCTGACACGTCGAGTGAGAGCGGAGTGGATGACAACATGGATGATGATGGCACCTCTGCTCCTTAGAATTTTCATTGGCCATATTTGCCAAGTGATATTTAGGCTTATACGTAGTAGACTTTCAGGTTCTGCGTGTGCCAAGTCCTTGGTACTTCAAAACCATCCATAGTTTCCATCTTGTAAGATCCTCTTCCTTGAACACTTTTGATCTTGTACGACCCTTCCCAATTTAGGGCAAACTTTCCTTTCTGCCCTATACCAGAAGCTTCTACTTTTCTTAGAATCAAGTCACCTTGTTTGAAGAACCTTTCTTTCACCCTTAAGTTGTAGTAAAAAGAAGATTTTTTCAGATATTCCACTATCTTGGCATGTGCCTCATCTCGTACTTCATCAATTAGGTCAAGGGATAGCCTTAGTCCTTCCTCATTTTCTTCAATATTGTATACTTGAATTCTGGAAGACAAATGTGATATTTGTACAGGAACAACTGCCTCCGCTCCATATGCCAACATAAAGGGTGTCGCTCCGGTAGTGATCCTACAAGTAGTCCGATAAGCCCAGAGTATTGGGAGTATTTCATCCACCCAATTATTCCAGGATTTTTCAATCCTCTTTTTCAGCCCATCTAGAATTATATGATTTGCCACTTCCGCTCGTCCGTTGGCTTGTGGATGAGTTACAGAGGTAAACCGTAAATCAAACTCATTCTCCTCGCAATAATTCCTAAACTCTTCATTATTGAACTATGTTCCATTATCGGTGATCAGGATACGAGGGATTCCATATCTGTACATGATATTTTCCCAAAGAAATTATGCAATCTGCTTGGTTGTGATTTTGGCTAAAGCTTTAGCTTCAATCCACTTAGTAAAATAATTTATAGCTACAATCAGGAACTTCCTTTGTGCAGTGGCCATGGGAAAAGGTCCAAGTATATCCATTCCCCACATGGCAAAGAGAATGGGTGAATTGATGGAAGTCAACATCTCAGGGGGCTGACGAACAACCAGTGCATGTTTCTGACAATGATCACACTTCTTCACATATTCTTTGGTATCGACCATCATCTTTGGTCAATAAAAGCCTAAACGAGTTATCTTGTGTGCCAAGGCTCTGCCCCCAAGTGTTTCCCGCACATACCTTCATGTACTTCTTCGAGAACCAAACGCGCCTCATCAGTCCTAAGACATCTTAAGTAAGGAACCACATAAGACCTCTTGTATAAAATTCAATCGATCAAGGAGTATCCCAGTGCTTGCACGGCCAACTTTCGTGCCTCAGACACATCATTCGGAAGCCATCCAGTTTGAATATGGGCATTAATGGGATCCATACATGATGTCCCCAGCCCTATATGGGCTACAAGCTTAACATCGATGCTTCGTGTTTTCAAAATACGGAAGTACACAATCCCTGAACTTTTCTCTATTTCTAATGAGGCAAACTTAGATAATGCATCTTCCTTAGCATTTTATCTCTTGGAATGTGCTCAACATGGCATTCATCGAACTGAGTCATCACAGCCCTCATTAGGCACACATACCTTGCCATAGTTTCATCCCTTGCTTCAAACTCCCCCTTGACCTGGGATACGACAAGCTTCAAATCTCCACAGACCTTCAAGTTCTTAACCCTCAATGTTCCCGTGAGGACAAGCCCAGTTATCAAGGCTTCATATTCAACTTTTTTATTCGTAGTTGGGAAATCCAACTTCATAGCATATTCGAGCAGAAAAACCATTAGGGATTTGTAAGACCAGCCTAGCTCTACTTGAATTTGTTTTTTATGCTCCATCAAAATAGAGAACCCATAATTCCTTGTCCTTTTTTTTGTCCTCCTTCATTATCCTCTTTTCCCTCTATACCCTGAGGTTTGGTATCTTCCTGCCCCCCGACTTCTTGGTTGGGATGGTACATTCAACTACGAAGTCAGCCAAGGCCTGGGCTTTCATCGCCGTTCGTGGCTTATATTTTATGTCAAATTCTCCCAGCTTAATAGCCTATTTAATCAGCCTTCCACTGGCTTTAGGACTGTGGATGATTTTTCTCAAAGGTTGATTTGTTAGCACTTCAATTTTATGAGCTCTGAAGTAAGGACGCAACTTCCTTGAAGCCATCACTAGGGTTAATGCAAACTTTTCAATATTCGAATAATTCAACTCAACTCCGTGCAGAATCTTACTAATATAATATATGGGTTTCTGGACTTTAAGTTCCTCCTTAACCAATACGGCGCTCAAGGCATTCTCTGAAATGGCCAAATATAAGTACAAAGTTTCATTCAGGGCTGGTTTGGCCAGCAACGAGGCTTGAACTATATATTTTTTCAATCCTTCAAAGACCTCCTGACTTTCCTCAGTCCATACAAAATCTTTTACTTTTTTCAAGGATTTGAAGAATGGGAAACCTTTGTCTCCGGATTTGAAGATGAATCGTCCTAAGGCAGCGACCCTTCTAGTAAGTTTTTGAATATCCTTGATAGACCGCAGAGGCTCCATGTCCAAAACGGCCTTTATCTTATCAGGATTTGCTTCAATTCCCCTCTTGGAGACCATCAATCCCAAAAACTTTCCAGATCCCACTCTGAAAGTACACTTTGCAGGATTTAACATCATTTTGTGGTATCTTAGGACCTCAAAAGCTTCCCTTAAATGGGTTATGTGGTCAGTCTTCACAAGACTCTTGACTAACATATCATCTACATAAACTTCCATAGTTTTACCAATAAGATCTTTGAAAATCTTATTTACCAACCTTTGATAGGTAGCTCTTGTATTCTTAAGACCAAATGTCATAACAAGATAACAAAAAACACCAAAGTCAGTGATGAATGATACATTTGGAATGCCATCCTTATGCATCTTGATTTGATTGTATCCACTAAATCCATCCATAAAGCTTAGCATTTCATGGCTAGCAGTCACATCTATCAATGTATCTATCACTGGCAACGGGAAACAATCCTTCGGGCACGCATCATTTATATCAGTGAAATCTACACACATTCTCCATTTTCCATTAGCCTTTTTTACCATTACAGGGTTTGCTAACCATTCCAAAAATTGTATTTCCTCAATGAAACCAGCATCTAAGAGCTTCTCCACTTCTTGCTTGATCGCTTCCTGCCTCTTAGGGGCAAAACTCATTTTTTTTTATTTCACGGTCTTTCGATTGAGATTCATGTTTAACTTGTGGGTGATCAGTCCCGGGTCTATACTGGGTATATCAGCTGCTGACCATACAAACACATCACTATTCTCTTGCAAAAACTTCACTAACTTACCTTTAAGGGGCTCCTCCAAAGATGCTCCGATAAAGGTCACCTTCTCGGAGTCCTCAGGAGCCAAAGGGACTGAAATCAGGTTTTCAGTCGGCTTCCCTCATTTCTCATCATTCTCACGAATATCCAGATCTTCAATAGGAAAAACCTGCCCCCAGCACCATCTGCCCTAAGGGAGGCCACGTAACAACTTCTTTCCATCTTCTGGTCTCCTCTCTCCTCTCCAATCCCATTTATGGTGGGAAACTTCATTACTGAATGGTAAGAGGAGGGAACTTCTTTAAAAGCATGTATTCTTGTTCTTCCCATGATTGCATTGTAAGTTGATCCAGTCTTCACCACTACAAAGTTCAATATCTATGTTGTTTGCCTTGGTTCATGACCTATAGTCAAAGGCAACTTAATTATCCCTTCTACGGGGCATTAGACTCTAGCAAAACCACATATCGGCATATCAGTTGGGGTCAGTTGAGAATCGTTGTAACCCATCCTTATGAAGGTATCATGGAGTAAGACGTCCACCGATGCCCCATTACCTACAAGGACTCTCTTCACCGGGCTATTTTTTATTATTGGTGTTATGACCAGGGGATCGTCATGAGGAAATTTGACACCTTCTATGTCAAAATCATCAAATGTCATTGTCACTCTGGTCCTGGCTCTTTTCGGAGGTTCCCTCACTATGTGCATGATTTCTCTGGTATAGGTTTTTCTTGAGTTCTTAGACAATCCGGCAGCAGTTGGTCCTCCAAAAATCGTGTTTATTACTGGCCCTCGGGGTTGAGGTCCTCCAAATATTGTGTTTATCACTGGCCCCCGGGTTGGGGGTTTCGCCCCTGATCATCTTGATCCTTTCTACGATCTTCCAAGTTCCTTCTTCCATTATTAATCCTATCTCCTCCATCTCCACTATACTTGCTCAGCCTTTCTTTTCGAATAAGGAATTCAATTTCATCCTTCAGTTGTCTACACTCATTGGTGTCGTGACCAGCATCCTTGTGAAATCTACAATATTTTCTCTTATCTAACTTAGCAGGATCAGCCTTCAAGGGTTTGGGTCAATGAACATCCTTATCTCTCTCGATTTTCATTAAGATCTGGATCCTAGGGTCATTCAACTTAGCATATTCGGTGAACTTTTGTCCAGATCCTCCCTTCATTGAGGTTGAATCAACGTCTCTCTCGGTTCTAGGATACTTGTCCTTAGCATTATATTTCAGATCAGTCTTCCACTTCTTATAACCAGCGAATTCGTTATTCACCACCGTCTTCCTCATACTTTCATCCGCCTTGATGTACTTCTCAGCCCTATCTTGGATCCGTAACATGCTTTTAGGGAGGCTCTTGGCTAAGGACATCTTGAAAAACTCATCTCTAATTCCTTGCTGCAGTGCTATCATAGCAACCTTGTCATCGAGGTCTGGAACCTTCAAAGCCTCCTTTGTGAAATAGTCCAGATAGTCTCTCAAGGACTCCTTTACTCCTTGCATAATGCTCATGAGAGATGCTGAAATTTTCTCATCCACTCTTCCACTGATAAATTGCTTGATAAAAACTTGACTTAGATCTCTGAAGGAACCAATAGAATTTGGTGGCAAACGACTTTACCATCTTTGAGCCATTCCTGACAGGGTTTAAGGAAAGGCCCGACACTTAATAACATCGTTCACGGGCTGCAAAAACAGTGTGTTAGAGAATGTACTGACATGATTAGCGGGATCTGCAGTACCATCATATGCTTTGATGGTGGGTATTTTAAACTTCCATGAGATATGGACATTCATTATTTCTTCAATGAATGGTGGAGTTGGATCATCAGGATCTCCTAGGGGCAGAAGATCGCTTGGATCAGCCCTTGGGACAACAACCCTTCTTGGAATTGGACCATCCTCGTCTATGATTGGAGGAGGATCTCTCCGCCTCGGAGGAAGTGGGGGTCTTGGGGTCAGGTTCGCCTCCAGATCGCGCTTCAGCCTTTGGATATCACCTTCATGAGACCCGATCATCTCCTGTACTTCTTAGGGATTCGTCCATCGGGTGCTCCTGGGACGCTGATTAGCATCAGGAATCGGTTCTTTACCAGCACGCATCCTTCTTGGAGCGACATCATCATCCGAAGATTCGGAGTCTCTCTCAGTATAAGGCCCAGAGAATTCTTAATCCTCCGGAATAGGAGCCAAATAATGTATGTAATGGGGCGTATGCCCTTGTGCTTCACTCTCATTGGAGTGCCCACTCCCTCCAACCTCTGGGTATAAGGGCATCCCGTAAGGGGGTTAGTGGTCACAATTGTTAAATACTCATACCCAACGGGTTGTGGATTTACAGGTGCTTATAACTGTTGACATCGGGGATTCATCCCTTGAAGAGTAGGAGTATTCGTCCCTTGAGGTTGTGCCTCGGTTGTTCCCACCAGAGTTCCTCCTTGGGTGGAGGCATAGGTTTAATGCGGGGGTATCTCTAACACTGACGAAATTGGTTGGGTTGTCCCAGCCGGTGTTCCTTCAGGAGCGTTGATTCCGCTCTGCGTATTCACCATGGTTGTTGTTATGCTTTCCCACAGACGGCACCAAATGTTATGGATTAAAAATTAGGTCGTATTTATTGCTAGGGTTCGTGAGCTTCGAGGCTTGATTTGGCTGCTCTTGTCTTTCGTGACTCAATCTGCATTAACAAGATGCCTACGTACCTTGCTATGTTCCAAGGATCAAGTCAAGAAACGTAGTTCTCATATATGGGGTGAGACCCCTTATATAGGCATGGAATGCCTTGGAATTAGATTAGGGTTAGGAGACTTGGTGGATAAGTCCCAGATTTAGAGTGGACTTTGGAGTCCTAGGAAGTAGGAGACTGATTCTTTATCCTATAAGGCCTCTTGGAGGCTGATCTACAAGGACTCATATCCTTTCTAGGACTTTTAACAATAGCTGATTTTTCCCAATTTTATTAATTATGAAAATAATTAATATTCAGGGCTTTTGGGCGTTCATAAATGGGTTTTATTGTTGGTCCATCCCGAGCATAATTAATGCAATATTAATTATGCAATTAGGGTTTATTTTTCTCCCTATCAATATCAATATTAACTTATTATGATGTTGTTATGTGGAATCAAAACCGAAATTACGGTGAAATTTAAGAAACGAAACTAAATAAATAAATCTTGTATAATTGTGTAGCTGTACGGAATCGAACTTGAGTTTAAATTGAAATTAACTAAATAAATTATACAGTGATAAATGTTATTTGATATTTTGGTAATTTAGCAATATTATGTTCCATTGAAATAATGTTTGTCGTCATTAATGAAAAGTATAAGTTTTGGCAAAAAAATAAATAGTATAAATTATCATCTTTTACTCTCAATTTTTAGTTATAGACTTCTAGTTTATAACTTCTACTACATTACTAACACTATATCCGTGAAAAATGTGTTTTTCTAATTAATAAAGAGTATACATTCTTATCTTTTATTCGCGGCTTTTAGTATACATAACATAACATACCATTAAGAGTGGGTTTTTGCTTGTAAAAGAAAGTTTTATTGTTGTCTGGTAACTTTTTATTTGGTAGGAGCCCAGGTTCGTAAACTTTTTATTAACCATTATTATTATTATTATTATTATTATTATTATTATTATTATTATTATTATTATTATTATTATTATTATTGTGACATACCATGCCATTAAGAAATGGTTTCTACTTTTAAAAAAAAGTATAAATTTTATTATAGTTGTTAAGGCAACGTCAAAAATGCTGTAAAAATATGTGTAGTTATTACTATAATTTAACACCAAAAAATGATTTTTGATGGTAAAATATAAACACGTCTCCACTGGTTTTGAATAAAGCTAAAAAGTGATCCTAAATTTTATTTCAAATTAAAATAACTTTCAAATACACTACATTTTTTAAAAATGAATATAACTACCTTTCAAGTATCCCACATTTAATTAGATATTTATTCATTTTTACATTATTTTTCATATTTTGATGAGTTATCAATTATAACACCATCTATATGTTGTGCTAAATATATCATAAATTATAGTATTATGGTATTTTAACATAAAATTTATCACAAAATTGGAATGATATTTATTGTTTTTTGTTCTATAATACAAATATAGCACAGAATATAGCACACCGGTGAACATGCTCTTGGCACCAAAATTTTCCTATAATCTACTATATTTATCCCAATTTGTCTAGTTTTAATATTTATAATTAAATTGACACAACTTTGATCGCAAATTACAAATAATTCTTTTATTATTTTTAAAAATTAAAAAATATATATTAAAGTATATTAGATATATTATATAATGATATATTTTGCATAAATATTTTCAATTATACACTACTTTATTCGTCCCACCCAATTCTTTACATTGAGTTTGTGCACGTAGATTAAGAAATAATGTAAATTAGTGGTGAAAAGTAAGTAAAGTGAGTAAAGTGGTTGTATCAATCACTGTTTTATACATAAAGTGGGTATAGTGGATGTATTTGACATTTAAATTATAAAATTTTACTATTTTTAGAAATTTTTGAAATATAAAGAATTGAGGGAGACATCCAAAAAAGAAAAGTATAAATATAAGGATGGGACGAGAGAGTATATAAAATTTTAAGTCAAAATTAGTTCATTTAACCTAAAAAATCAAACAAGACGGTTGAATTGGGACGAAGCGGAGTATGTGTTAGGTATGAAATGCATATAGAGGGGGTGAATGTGTGTTTCTTGATTTCTCTTGGACTTTAAATTTGGTTTTAAGCAAAATCAAGCTTTATGTTTAAGGTTTGGAACTCAATAGGCGATATGAAATTTGCATTGATAATTAATTGACTGTAGAAAACACATAAAAACAATTGTCAAAATTTGATCTTTTTATTAAAAAATCAAATTAGTTATGTAAAATCTTTGTTCTTGAATACATTAGAAACAACTACTTCTTGAGAGAATACAAGAATTTCTATATATGTTATGTTACTACTGAACTAATGATTCGTGACATGTTTTATAGATTAACATGCACAGTTTGTAGAGATAGTACTAAAATAGACTCACACATTTACTAAAATCCTTTTGTCTATTTCTATTTTAAGTGCAGCAAATCTGCATATGATCTTCTGGGTTTGTGACCCTTTTTTGTCCAGTTCATCTTAGCCCTTGATATTGCACTCCTAAAGATGCATTTGTAAACTTGAAGCTTAAAGGTTGATGCTTTATATAATTCTTGAACCTGTTATCGAGAACTGCATATTGTATAGAGATGTCAATATCGAGATGTAGATTGACTTGTCGATATCTCCACTTCTTTACATGTAGTTTGACATGTCGATATCTCCACTTCTCTACATGTAGTTTGACTTGTCGATATCTCCATTTCTCTATATGTAGTTTGACTTCTCGATTTCTCCACTTCTCTACATATAGTTTTGACTTATCGGTATGTCCAATTCCCTATATGTAGTTTGACTTGTCTATATCTCCACTTCTCTACATGTAGTTTTAACTTGTCGATATCTCCACTTCTCTACATGTGGTTTTAACTTGTCGATATCGCCACTTCTCTATATGTAGTTTGAATTGGCGATATCTCCACATCTCTACATGTACTTTTGACTTGTCGAAATCTCCACTTCTCTATATGTAATTTGAATAGTCAATATCTTCACTTCTCTACATCTAGTTTGACTTGTCGATATCTCTACTTCTCTACATGTAGTTTTAATTTGTCGATATCTCCACTTCTTTATAGGCCAAATTGACTGCTCTATAAGTAAAGTGACTTCTCTAAAGTGAGGTGACTTATCTACATGCCAAGGTTACTTCTCGATAAGCTTCTTGACATCTTGTTCTGTGACTTCTTGATATTTGACTTATAACATTTTTCAATTTAAAGCCTTATTCTTCACCAAGCAGTTTATCTTTATTCTGAGACTTGATCTTCTTCCATAGATTTATTTGTAGCTTGTTGGCGGTTTACTGAAAAATACTTATGTTTAGTCTATATAAGTGTAAAGAAAGCGTTATGTCGAGATGTCTGGGTATTTATAGTGTAAAGATGTGACTTCACGACAAGAGAATTAGAAATGATAAAAACTATATCGAGAAGTCACATGGAGCGTGTAGTGAACTCATATCGAGATATCATTTTCTTGACTTTTATCGAGAACTAGATAGTGACATATCGATATGTTGTACAAATACCTAGTTTGCCTAAATAGGACTAATTTATTCTCATATATATTGTGAGAAATACAACACAAAATTAGAATAGATTTTATATCAAAAGTATTTCATTAAAATAATTTATTAAATTAAATTATTCAGTTTGAGTTATCGAGATGTCTAGATTTGTACTATAGAGAACTCTATATCGATAAGTATATCGAGATCTCTACATGACTTATCGAGAAGTCATAAAAAGACTTATCGAGAAGTCATTAAAGACTTATCGAGAAGTCATTTTAGACTTATCGAGAACTCGGTTCTCTACATACTTTTGCTTAATATTGATCATATCTTATATTAATTTCACACATCAACAATATAAATTACCATTTGAAAAGTTTTTCTTAGAACTAGAAATATTTCAAGTCGGATTTATGTTAGATATATTTGATAATGTCATGGCTAATATGTTTTATGTTTAGATTTCAGATCTTATTTGAACAGAACAAATCAGTACTTAACTGATCAGTACTTATACTGGAAGTCAGAACTTAAGGGATATCAGTACTTATGTTATCAGGAGATAGATATCAGAACTTAAGTGCTGAAGGACGATCAGATAAGGACAGTAGCTGATTAAAGTTAAGAAGATCAAGATAAACATAAGAAGAGATATGCATGAAGAAGGAATTCCGTGAAGAATGGAATACTTGGAATAGAAGATATCTGATTGATATATTTTAGGAAGCAGAATTATATTCTATATCAATTAGCGAATATCTTGTAACTGTGTAGTATATAAACACAGAAATAGAGTTTACACTATATGTGTTATCATTATCGAGAATATTATTTAGTATAACTCTAGCAGCTCTCGTGATATTTTGTTCATCACTGAGAGATAACAGTTCCAGATTGTAACAGAGTTTATTGTTTAAATAAAGTTTGTTTTCTGTTACATAAGTTCTTGAAGTTTGATTTGATTGTGATAAACACTGTATTCACCCCCTCTACAGTGAAAGTGTGACCTAACAAGTGGTATCAGAGCTATCTGTTAACACACATACAGTTAAAGATCCAAACACAGTCATGTCTGACACAGAAACACCAACTAAGCCTACCAAAACTGAGGAATCATCAAAGACATCAATTCAGAGTCGATATGAGACTATCAGAGTTCCCATATTGAGACCATCTGAATATCCCATATGGAAGGTAAGGATGACCATGTTTCTGGAAGCAACAGATCCAGAATACCTTGATAGAATCAGGGAAGGGCATCACAAACCTACCAAGCTCGCTGTTGTAGTTCCAGGTGAAGCAGCAATGACCGTACCAAAGGAAAAGAATGACTACACTGCTGAAGATATAGCATCTATTGCTAAGGATGCCAAGGTACGTCACTTATTGCATAGTGCCATTGATAATGTAATGTCAAACAGGGTAATCAACTGCAAGACTGCTAAGGAGATATGGGATGCACTGGAGACAAGGTGTCAAGGAACTGAAACAGTTAAGAAGAACAGGAAGACAATACTCACTCAAGAGTATGAACACTTTGACTCTAGGACTAATGAGTCATTGACTGATGTGTATGAAAGATTTGTCAAACTCTTGAATGACTTGTCATTGGTTAATAAGGAGTATGATCTTGAAGATACAAACCTCAAATTCCTGTTAGCTCTTCCTGAATGTTGGGATTTGAAGGCAACAACAATAAGAGACAACTACAATCTTGATGAAACAACTCTTGATGAAATCTATGGAATGCTCAAGACTCATGAACTTGAGATGGAACAAAGAAGCAAGAGAAAAGGAGGAAAGTCAAGGACAGTTGCTCTCAAGGTTGAAGAGGAATCCCCCAAACCACCTTCCTCAAAGAAAGATAAGGGTAAAGCTCTTATTATAAAATCTGATACTGAGTCATCAAGTTCTGAGAGTGATGATGACTCAGATTCTGAAAGCTTGCCTGAAACTGATGCTGATGAGGAGATGATGAAGCTGTGTGCTCTTATGGTGAAAGGAATCACAAAAATTGCATACAGGAAGTTCAGGAAGGGAAAGAAGTTTTCCAGGAAAGGCATAAGTTCTGATAAGAAGAATTTCAGAAGATCTGAAGGAAAAGGAGGAAAGTCTGACAGAGGAGATTATGCCAATGTTAAATGTTATAATTGTGGTGAGAAAGGCCACATATCTCCTGAGTGCAAGAAGATCAAGAATGACAAAGGCAAAGCTCTTGTCACAAAGCAGAAAAGCTGGACAGACACCTCAGACTCTGAAAGTGAGGAGAACTATGCATTGATGGCAAATGCTGAAAAATCAAGTTCTGAGAGCAGTTCTGAAACTGCTGAAACAAAGGTACCTCAGACTACTTATGCTTTTCATACTGATGATATTAATGAGTTGAGAAGATATCTTAAAACCATGTTTGTTAGTTATAGAGATCAAACTTTAACATGTGAAAGATTAACTTCTGAAAATCTTGCTTTTAAGAAAAGAAACAATTTCTTAGAAAAAGAGTTAGTCATGTTTCATCAAACTCAGAAGGATAGAGATGATGCTTTTTATGTTAGGGATGAAGTGCTAAAAATGAATGAATCTCTAAAAACTGAGTTAGAAAAGGAGAGAGAGATTATCAGAACTTGGACTAACTCTGGCAAAGCAACTCAAAATTTGCTGAGCAGTGGAAACTGGAAAGAGGGCTTAGGTTATGAAGAAAATAATGAAAAAGGAACTGAAGAAATTAAGCCTATTGATAAGCAAAAGCCGAAGTTAAAACCTGTTAAGTTTGTAACTGAAAAATCCGAAACTGAGAAATCAGAAGTTAAAAAGGAATTAACTTCTGACAAACTAAAACAGGAAAAGACAGCTGAAGTTAACATAGGCTTAATGACAAAGAAGCAGCTTAAGCATAAGCTGAAAGATGTTAAGAATGCAAACAAGGTAAAATCACCTAGGAAAAACAGGAATGGAAAGGAAGGTGTGAATAAAAGCAATAACTATAAATCTATTCCTGATGCTCCTAGGAAAGCATGTTACAACTGTGGAAGTTCTAACCATCTGGCTTCTTTTTGCAGGAAGAATAAGAATATTAACTCCTTATCTACAAAGTCAGGAGTTAAGAGTCAGTCTGTTAGATACAAACCACAAAATCCTTGTTTTCATTGTGGTAGTTTATGGCATTCCATTTATACTTGTAAGGAATATCATAGTTTGTACTATGATTATTATCAAATAAAACCTTCTTTAAAGAAAGTTTCTGTTGTTCCTTCTAGTATAAGTTCTGATAAGAAAACTGTTAACATAAAATCTGATGTTAAATCCGCTGCAAATGTTAACAAATCTAAAAAGGCCAAAGGATCCAAGCAAGTCTGGGTCCTTAAAACTAATAATTAGTGGTCTTTTTGATTGCAGGGCAACAGGAAAAATATTTTAGTTCTGGATAGTGGATGTTCAGGACACATGACTGGAAATAAGGCCCTGCTATCAGACTTTGTGGAGAAAGCTGGCCCAAGTGTTTCTTATGGAGATGGCAACATTGGAAAAACTTTGGGATATGGCAATATCAATCTTGGGAATGTCATCATTAAAGATGTAGCTCTAGTCTCAGGACTTAAACACAACTTACTGAGTATAAGTCAAATCTGTGACAGAGGTTATCATGTTGATTTCTTTGCAGAACATTGTGAAATAGTTAGTAAATCTAAAGGAAAAATTGTTCTGAAGGGATTCAGGCGTGGTAACATTTATGAAGCTAAGCTTTCAACAAGTTCTGATGGTTCTGCAATCTGTTTAGTGAGTAGAGCCTCAACTGAAGAAAGCTGGAATTGGCACAAGAAACTCTCTCATTTAAACTTCAACAAGATAAATGAACTGATCAAGAAAGATCTTGTGAGAGGACTGCCAAAATCAGTGTTTGTTCCTGATGGTCTTTGTGACTCATGTCAGAAGGCTAAACAAAGAAAATCTTCGTTCAAGAGCAAGACTGAATCATCAATTCTTGAGCCTTATTATCTACTTCATGTTGATCTATTTGGTCCAGTGAATGTCATGTCTATTGCAAAGAAGAAATATGCGTTGGTCATAGTAGATGAGTTCACCAGATACACATGGGTGTATTTCTTGCACACAAAAAGTGAAACTGCATCTATTCTGATTGATCATGTCAAACATCTGGATAAATTGATCAAAGATTCTGTGAAAATTTTGAGGAGTGATAATGGCACTGAATTCAAGAATTTGATAATGGAAGAGTTCTGCAAAAATCATGGAATAAAGCAAGAATTTTCTGCTCCTGGAACTCCACAGCAAAATGGAGTTGTTGAAAGGAAGAATAGAACTCTAATTGAAGCTGCACGAACAATGCTTGAAGAAGCAAAGCTTCCAACCTATTTCTGGGCTGAAGCTGTGCAGACTGCTTGTTTTACTCAAAATGCAACACTCATTAACAAGCATGGAAAAACACCATATGAGATGGTGAAGAACAAGAAGCCAAATCTCAAATACTTTCATGTATTTGGATGTAAATGTTTTGTTCTCAAGACTCATCCTGAACAGCTATCCAAGTTTGATCTAAAAGCTGATGAGGGAATCTTTGTAGGATATCCACTTTCTACAAAAGCCTTCAGAGTCTATAATTTGAGAACAAAAGTGGTCATGGAATCTATCAATGTCTCTTTTGATGACAAGAAGATCACTGGACTTGAAGATTGCATTGATCATGATAAGCTGAGATTTGAAAATGAAGATTCATATTCTGATATCTCAAGTCCTGACAGTCTAAGTCCTGATACTGTAAACTCTGATGGGTTAAACTCTGATGTTATTGAAACTGTGGTGACTACGTCAAAGGAAGATGCACCAATGCAGGGGGAGCATACTCAAGATATTATCACATCTCAAGAAGCATCAGAACATACATCTGGCTCTTCAAATTCTGATTCGTCAAGTTCTGATAAGCCAAGTACTGACAGTACTGAAAATCTAAATACTGAAGGATCCAACTCAGAGAGCATAGTTTCAGGGGGAGCATCAGAAAATGAAACCGAAGACAGCATGAATCATGGGGGAGCATCCAGTTCTAGAGAAAATCTTCCATCTGCAAGGAAGTGGACAAAATCACATACACCTGATTTAATAATTGGAAATCCTGAGGCAGGTGTCAGAACTAGAACAGGTACTTCGAATGAATGTCTTTACAATTCTTTTCTCTCTCAGTCTGAGCCAAAGAAAGTGGAAGAAGCTCTTCAAGATGCTGATTGGGTGCAAGCAATGCAGGAAGAGTTGAATGAATTTGAAAGAAACAAAGTCTGGACCTTAGTGCCAAGACCCAAGAATAGATCGGTTGTTGGTACAAAGTGGGTATTCAGAAACAAAACTGACAGTGATGGCATAATTGTAAGGAACAAGGCAAGGCTGGTTGCAAAAGGATATTCTCAACAGGAGGGAATTGACTATGATGAAACATTTGCTCCAGTTGCTAGGTTAGAAGCCATAAGGATATTCATGGCTTATGCTGCTCACAAAAAGTTTACTGTCTTTCAAATGGATGTGAAAAGTGCTTTTCTCAATGGAAAATTGGAAGAGGAAGTATATGTTGAACAACCTCCAGGCTTTGTAGATTCCAAACATCCAGATTATGTCTACAGGCTTGATAAAGCACTTTATGGACTTAAGCAAGCTCCAAGAGCATGGTATGAGACTTTAGCTCAGTTTCTTCTGGAAAGTGGATTCAACAGAGGAACTATTGACAAAACATTGTTCTATCTCAATCATGGCAAGGACTTACTTCTGATCCAGATTTATGTTGATGATATTATTTTTGGGTCTCCAAATGACAAACTTTGCAAAAAGTTTGCCAACCTAATGCAGTCAAGATATCAGATGAGTATGATGGGAGAACTTAGTTATTTTCTGGGCCTTCAAGTCAAGCAGACTGAAGAAGGAACTTTTATTTGTCAATCTAAGTATACCAGAAACTTGCTGAAGAAATTTGGAATGCAAGACTGTTCAAGTGCATCCACTCCCATGGCCATTGCAACAAAACTGGATAAGGATACTGGTAATTCAGTAGATATTACTGATTACAGAGGTATGATTGGCTCACTTCTCTATCTAACTGCTAGTAGACCAGATATCATGTTTGCTACCTGTCTTTGTGCAAGATTTCAAGCAGATCCAAGAGAACCTCACTTAACAGCTGTAAAAAGAATCTTTAAGTATCTTAAAGGAACAGCTGATCTAGGATTATGGTATCCTAGAGAATCAGATTTTAAATTAATAGGTTACTCAGATGCAGATTTTGCAGGTTGCAAAATTGACAGGAAAAGCACAAGTGGAAGCTGCCAATTTCTTGGAGGCAGGTTGGTTTCTTGGTATAGCAAGAAACAAAAGTCAATTTCCACATCAACTGCAGAAGCAGAGTATATTGCTGCAGGAAGCTGCTGTGCACAGATTCTCTGGATGAAGAATCAGTTACTGGATTATGGGTTAACATATTTCAAAATCCCTATTTACTGTGATAATCAAAGTGCTATTGCTATGACAGGTAATCCAGTTCAACACTCTATGACAAAGCACATCAGTATCAGGTACCATTTCATCAGGGAACATGTGGATGAAGGTACAGTGGAATTGCATTTTGTTCCCACAGATCAACAAGTAGCAGATATCTTCACAAAACCACTGTGTGAAGCTACCTTTTCAAAATTGGTAAATGAACTTGGAATGATTTCAGGTTCTTTCTCTAAATCTGCTTAAACTTGTTCTATGTTATCAGACTTTATGATCAGTATTTACAGAATTAATCTCTTTGTATATTCTGTGCATTAATTGATAAATGTCTTTAAGTACTGACTGTTGTCTGATATATGTTTCTAAACTCTGATAAGTGATATGTCTGTTTCAGTAACTATTTAATCCCATGAGGATAACTGTGCTAGATACTGACCTACTAGTCTTCAATAAACAAATGATCCCATGAAAGAAGTAATTATTTCTGTGGAAATTTTATGACACAAGCAAATTCTGATAACTGAGCTTAGTTAAGTTTACTTTGTATATCTTATTACTAAGTCACAAATTAGAATAATGCTACTCATCTGTTTAAGTTCTGATTCTAGTAAAACTGCTGAATGTACTAAGTGCTGATAAACCTCACTTATCAAAAGAAAAAGAAAAAGAATCAAAGAATAATATCAGGTACTCCTTTGAGATCTAGAGTAAAAATGTGAATGGGACGACCCAAGTGCATTGCTGGTATTAAGTAAATATGCATTAGAAAAGCAAAATATTTTTCTTGGTGACTTTTCACACTCTATGATTACTGGAGAAATACTCTGATAATAGCATAAATTCTAATAAACAGTCGTGACTCACTTACACTGAGAAGCCTCTGTAAAATAGAATTTCAAAAGATGCATAAAATTAGCACAAAAACAGTAGAGGTGGACTCATGCATGAACTCATTTATCAGTAGGTTTCAGGATAATGACAGCTCTTTAGCAAAATTTTAATTATGACTTATTTCTAAGATGTACTGAAGTAGATCAGACTTTACTCTTTGTCTGTTATTTAGCTTAATGCACACACACATCACTCCATATGAATGATGAAACTTCTGTGGTGGTCTATGTTATTTTAGATAAACAGTCATTGTGTCACTTCTGCACAAATTCTGAGGACAAGTTCTAGTTACACGTTCTGATGATTAAATTCTGACGTTCATAACTAAGAACTTGTATGAGTATTTACTAAGATAGATATCCCTTGTTCGAGTTAAGACATTATGTTCTGATGACTGTTAAGTTCTGGTATAGGTCTAAGTTCTGATTTTTCAGTCTAACCCTTTACTTGACTTATCTGTGAATAAAATTTGGTAACAGTCTCAGATTAATTTCGAAATGTTGAAGTGGAAGATTAATAGTCTATGGTTAAAACATAATGGCACTCGTCCTTGAACAGTTCACTCTTGTTACATGTGCACATTCTTTTTCCAATGACTGTTATTCTTTTTCAAAGTCTAGGGAGACGAGGTAGAATTACTTCTACCTGTCAGCATTCAATTTCTTTGCGTCTCTTGGCATTCTCTTGCCTATATATACAACCACTTCACATCAGTCTTTCCATCACATTAGTCTTCTCATCACACTTGTATCACAAATTCAGTCTTGTTTTTCATTTACTATCACAAATGGCTGAATTTGGCTGGTTCTACAATTACGGTGATGAGACGGTGCATGTCTTTTTGAATGGAATTCCAACTCCCTACCCTATCACCAACATCCCTCACAATCTCTGGATTCAATTTCCAGAGGTTATCAAACGTGATCTGGTGGCCGTTCGAAGAGACCTTCACCTTCGTCGTATCCGTCAGCAAGAGCGAATCATTCGACTCGCTATCTTGTTTGTCGAAGATAGGAAGAGGAAGATGACTTAATCTCGTCTTCTTCCTGTTCTTCTTCATCCTCAGCTTTGTCAGGCTTCTTAGCTAGGACTACAGTTGTTGATGTTAGGATTAGAAGCTTAGGGAAAATCTTGTATTGATGTAATTTCTATTTCATATATGTATTGACTTGATATATATTAATGAAAACTGTCTTTACTTCAAGATTTTGTCTCTGAGTTATTTTATCTTGTGTTGTTAAATCCTGATTGATATTCTGATGACCATTTAAATTTTGTTTTTATTTAAGTTCTGATTCTCTGTCAGCACTTATTCATAGAAATTATCTCGGTCATTTTTAACATGATTCATTTTCAGAATATTAATGTTGCAGTGAAAAACAATCCAATCAGTGATAACGGGTTAAAATTTGAATTGTTTCCCTTGATAAAAGGAACAGTTTTTTTTTCCTTGAAACTCGGCAAATGGGTAAGTCATGATTACTGTTTTCTCGAGCCCAGTAACTATCCGTTATTACTGCATGTCTGATAGGTGTCCAACGGTAACAATTTTTTTTTGTATAAGTACAGCAGAGAGAAGATTTCTTTAATCTTTTTAATTTCTTCATCTTCTATCTCTCTTCTTACTTTTACTCTCTTTCACTTTACTATTTCCGTTGTTTTCATACAGATATTATCTCAAACACCTAACAGGCATACTTCAATTTCAATATTTTTTCACATGGCACCAAAGGATTTAATCATTGATGGAGCAAAGTTTGTTCCAAACAACTATGCTGCAATTCTTGATCATGCTGAAGCTCCATCTGAATTGCATTTTGTGCAAGATCTTCTTGCACATAGTGAGGTTGGGTACGCCTTAACTCAGCCTGAATTCTTTTCAAGTCAACAAGTTCTGAGGTTCTGGAGGACTGGCGTTTTTGATGATGGTGGTAACCGTGGAACTCCCAGTATTATTTTCCAAGTGGGTGATTCATCTTTTGTAGTCACTCCTGGTACAGTACGCAGGGCTTTACATCTTCCAGAGGATTGTACTTTCTCAGTTCCAGAGGACTCAGACCTTCGGGAGTTAATGGCTGAATTGGGATATGAAAAGAGTCTGACGAAACTTGGACAATTGAAACGGGCTAATATCAGAAGAGAATGGAGTTTCTTCTTCGATTGCATCACCAAGGCCTTTGGCAACAAGTGTTCAAATTTTGATGCCATCCCAATTCTAAGTCAGCACATCGGGTATGCTATTATCCATCAAACACATTTTGATTTTGCAACTGGAATAATTGGTTTTATTGGGGATAGGATGACAGAGGATCGAGATGTTGTTTATTTTGCTAGATTCTGTCAACTTATTTATACGTATTGTACTGCTGAACCCCAGTTAGTCAGCACTCAAACTCCACCTTTTAAGGTTGCAAAAAGGTACTTTAACGACCTGATAAATGCTGACACAAAGAAATCAATGGTGAGACAATTACAGATTCCTCAGTCTGTGAAACAGATTCTGGTAAATGCTGATCCAGCTACTTACAAATCTGTTTACTCAAATGTTCAACCAACTCACCATAACCAAAATCCATCAACTTCAGTCCCTACCTCTCATTCTACTCAACCTACCCTCAGAACTTATCTCAAATCCTATCTCTCCACTTCACAGAATGCTCAACCTTCTTCTTCAGCACCTACTGTGAAGCCTACATCCTCTAAGCCAAAGAGAACAAAGACTGTTCCTCAAACATCTCAGAAGAAGCGGAGGATTACTTTGAGAGATGAATCAGATTCTGAGGATAAGATTCCATCTTCAGAACCTATGATAAATGAAGCTGAGAAGGTAACTTCTCAGAAGGATTCTGCAATTGGGGGTTCTAGGCTTCTCAAGAGGCTTAGACGTATGACAGTTCCTGCAACTCCCAAGGAATCCACATCAACAAGGAAGTACAAGAAACAGAGGGCACAGAGGCCAGTTTCAGATGATGAGGAGGAAGCAGCTAAGGAAGGGGATCAGGAATCTCTGATCTCGCAAGATAAGGAATTTGCTCCAGTCACTTCTTCTCCGTCAACTCAATCTCAGGAACCTGTATCTGACAAGGCTAATTCACCTTCTATCTCTCTTGTTGATCCAGGCACAAGTGCTGAAATTGATATTCAGAACTTGGTTGTGCCTGAAATACTTTTGTTAGAAGCTCCAACAACAAATAATCCTTCCACAACACCTGTTACTGATGCTGTTCAAACTCCTGAGTTATCACTATCACCTTCTCTGCATCAAGATGATGATCAGATTTTAGGTGAGCATCAGGATATGGCTGTTGATCAGAACTTAGTATCCGATCAGCAATTCGAGGATGTTGAAGCCTCCATTGCTACTCACACAGTTGTCTTATCAGAAGATACTGATTCTTTAAGTTCTGATGCTGCAAATGTTGGAGATACTGGTGAAGCTGCTACAACTGTAGATGCTGATGCAGCAGGTCCTTCAGGACATACTCCTCCATTGACTCTTCCTAAGTCTGAACTGCTAAAGGAGTTTGTTATCAGGGATGCACCAGTACCTTGGAGTGAAACTCCTGCAGGTCAGGAGTGGACTAAGGAATGGAACTCAGTTTCATGTGTTCCAAATGCTTTACATCTTGCTGAGCACTTGACTAAAGCTGATGAAATGTTAAATACTGATGATTTCAAAACCCAGCTTAGAGTCACTGCATTGAGTACTAAACATCTACAAGGTCTTCATTCCAATACTCATGCAGAGCTACACAAGATTCAGGAGAACTTTATTAAACAGGAACAAGTTTGGAAACTTGATAAGAAAAAGTTCTTCCAACCTACCATTGACAGGGTTGCTTATATTGAGAAAACTCAAGAGAAGCAACAAGCTCAGATTGATCAAATTCTGACAAATCAAGCTTCTCAGCAATCGCAACTTACTGAAATCCAGACCTCAGTGGAACTACTTATCTCTCTTTTATTACCTGCTGTTGCCAAAAAGGGGGAGAAGGTAATTAAGTCCAAATGCAAAACCAACAAGTCACTGCAAGGAAAGGATGATGGAAAAGATGACCAAGGAAACTCTGGAATGGGTAGTGGTCATAGTCAAGGTAGAAGGTTTACATCAAGACAAGCTAGTCACAGAACAAGTTCTGATACTGGGAAAAGAATAAGTTCTGTTGCTGGTAAAAGGATAAGTTCTGATGAACTTCTAGATCTTGATGAGGAAATGTCAAGACAGTTATTTCTTCAAGAAAATCCAGGGATGGACTTGGAAAGTTTAAAGGAAGAAGAAGCCAGACTTAAATCAGAGAAAGTTATATCTAAATCTGAAGCTTCTGGTAAAAAGTTACTTCCAAAATCTAAAGGCATTGTGATCAAAGAAAGGATACATACTGAAGAAACTTTGGCTAGATCACAACCACAGATAGATCCAAGATCCAAGGGTAAAGAAAAGGTTGGTGAACCTATCAAGCCTTATGTACCTCCTGAGGAAGAAGAAATTACTGATGGAAAAGATAATCTTGCTCTGACTTCAAGAAAAGTTCTTAAAACAACCTCTGACATGGCTCAAGTTGTTCAGAGTCAAGAAATTGTAAGTTCTGATATTCAGAAGAAGCAAGTAACCTCTGACAGTGCTCAAGTTAACTTGATATCAGAAAATAAATCTAAAACACTCCTACCAGGATTCACTAAAGCAAAACAGACTCAATCTTTGAAGACTACTTCAAGTGGTTTTGAAGCAAGAGTAGTTACTGGAAAGGAAGCTAGAGATAAAACTGGATTGGGAAGTGCTGATGAAAGAAGAGTACACAACACTACTGATGATCCAACTTCCTTGAGTGAACCAGGTATTGGAGCAACTCCTGAAAGATTGAATCAACTAGAATCTGTACAGATGGTTTACCATACCTACTTGAAAGAATACATCATGTTGTATTTCATGACAGATGGTAGGGTTTATCATATAAGACAAAATGCCATTCCGTTGAAGTATTTTGAAGAATTGGAGCATGTATTGTTCTTACTTCAAGTGGATGACAGAATAACAGAGACTGCTGCAAACTACTTAAAGGAACAGATTCAGAGACAGAAAAGACTTTATTCTGTTAAGTCTGACAGCAGATATGTTCCAAAGTACAGAAATCACAATGGTGATATTGTTGATATGAAGCCTAATACTGCACAGATCAGAACATATCTTGGTATTAAGGGGCTTGAATTCAATCTAGAGTCTAATAAAGCTTATGTCATAAGACTAGATCGGGAGTTGAGAAAAGCAAAGATTAATGATCTCAGAGCTGCAATATTTCAAACTGGTGAAGATACTGCAGAGCTTAAAGATGTCAAACGGAGAATGATTGATGAACTCAGATATGCTGAGAAATGTTTGTTGAAGAATTATCTCAGAACAACTCCTGACATCAGAGAGATCAGAAAATGATGAAGCCAAGTCGAAGATCTACAACTGCTTAAATTCTGATATTTATACAGATTGAAGTTGTTATCAGAAGTTGAATTGGTAAAAACTTTAAGGACTGTAAGTTGTAGTTATCTTGTCTATTTCTCATGCATTTGTACTTAATGTTTTTGACATCATCAAATATCTGTTAAACTTGTATATTTTGTTAATTTACAAGTTGGGGGAGATTGTTAGATATATTTGATAATGTCATGGCTAATATGTTTTATGTTTAGATTTCAGATCTTATTTGAACAGAACAAATCAGTACTTAACTGATCAGTACTTATACTGGAAGTCAGAACTTAAGGGATATCAGTACTTATGTTATCAGGAGATAGATATCAGAACTTAAGTGCTGAAGGACGATCAGATAAGGACAGTAGCTGATTAAAGTTAAGAAGATCAAGATAAACATAAGAAGAGATATGCATGAAGAAGGAATTCCGTGAAGAATGGAATACTTGGAATAGAAGATATCTGATTGATATATTTTAGGAAGCAGAATTATATTCTATATCAATTAGCGAATATCTTGTAACTGTGTAGTATATAAACACAGAAATAGAGTTTACACTATATGTGTTATCATTATCGAGAATATTATTTAGTATAACTCTAGCAGCTCTCGTGATATTTTGTTCATCACTGAGAGATAACAGTTCCAGATTGTAACAGAGTTTATTGTTTAAATAAAGTTTGTTTTCTGTTACATAAGTTCTTGAAGTTTGATTTGATTGTGATAAACACTGTATTCACCCCCTCTACAGTGAAAGTGTGACCTAACAATTTATTTTTTAAAAATAAATATGCAAAGATTTCTAAAATATTTATATATCGTATTCCAGTTAATTCTTAATTAAATCAAACTAAATTTGATTCATTAAGAATTAATCTGTTGTAACATGTGAGCCGAGTTCTAGCCTTAAGATGAAGAATTAAGCATATCAATTTCACTAACAAGTCTCGTGAACGTTGCTTCATCTAAAGGTTTATTGAAAATGTCAGCTAACTATTTTTATGTTGGAACATAAATGAGTTCAATGGTACCATTAGTAGCATGTTCTCTAATGAAATGGTATCTTACATCAACGTGCTTTATTCTATAATGATTAAAAGGATTAGCAACAATGGATATTGCACTAGTATTGTCACACATGATAAGAATCTTCTGTAACACTAGTCCATAATTCATTGGTTGATTTCTAATCCAAATCACTTAAGAACAGCAAATTCCAGCAGCTATGTATTCAGCTTCAGCTGTGAAAGTTGACATAGTCTATTATTTCTTACTATACCAAGATACAAGTCTTTGACCAAGAAATTGACAGCTTCTACTTGTGCTCTTCATGTCAACCCCGCATCCAGTAAAATCTGCATATGTGTATCCAACAGTTTCAAAACCAGTTCCCATAGGATACCATAATTCCAAGTTATGGGTACCCTTAAAATATCTGAAAATCCTCTTGACGGCCATTAATTGTGATTCTTTAGGATTTGCTTCAAATATTGCACACAGGCATGTAGCAAACATGATGTCTGGTCTACTTGTAGTCAAATAAAGTAGAGATCCAATAATTCCCCTATAACTTGAAATATCTGCAATCTTTCCTTTTTTATCTTCATTCAATTTGGTAGCTGTAGACATTAGGAGTAAATAAAGGTGAACAATTCACCATTCCAAATTACTTCAGAAGATCTTTGACATATTTAGTTTGACTGATTAAAATTCCATCACTTATTTGACTAACTTGAAGGCCAAGGAAGTAACTTAATTCTCACATCATGCTCATCTCATACTCACTCTGCATGAGTGTTGAGAATCTTAGACAAAACTTCTCATTAGTAGAACCAAAGATAATATCATCCACATAGATTTGAACTAGGATAATGTCATCACCTTGCCTGTAGATAGAGTTCTATAAATTTTGCCTCTACTAATCCATTCTTGATCGATAATTCTTATAAGGTGTCTATTAAGTGGCATTTATGTCCACTTAGAATGCTTCATAAAGGCTTGAATTGGTGTTTTGTACTCGATTTGTTTGTGTTTTTGATACATTTTTTTAGGGTTTTGCATTTCAGGCGTGGAGGTTTAGCATTATTTTGGTGCTAAATTGGTGTTAGGAAGGTGTCTCGGAAGATTGCTCGTTGAATGCCATCAAAAACCAGCCAAGAAAACAAAAAAATAATTTTCTCCGAAAGGTCAGCGCGCCCGCTCCAGAGTAACAGAAGGTCGGCGCGCCCGCGCTGGAATAGCGCGCGGCCGCGCCAGGTCGATTTTTAAGATTCATGTTTCAAGTAGAAGACGGATTTTCTGGACTTCTCTTCTGACTGGGCTGCTATATAAAGACTCTGAAAAGACGATTTTCATAACGGAGAAAGGAGAACACAGCGAGAAGACCTAGGAGCACAAATACAATGAAGGCGAAGTAGATCTAGTTTATTTATTATGATTCTTTGTTTAAGTTGTAATCTGGGATGCTTGTTTTCTTGTTTGTTGAACTTATTACTCTAGTGATCGTACTTTGATTATTTATTCAGTTTTATAAAGACTTAGTTTTATTATACCATGCTTTCATCCGAACCCACGGTGATGATGAGTTCGGTTATGAACTAATTGTTATCGTGGGGTTTCAACGGATTTACTTATGGATTTCTTTAGTTAATTTGTTCAGATATCTTAGTGTGTGGTGATTGTATGATTTTCTAATATTGGTTGTGCTTATTCGTCTTATGAGCGTCGCGAACTTATAAAATAGTGTGTTAATCTCTATTGAAGCGAAAGTGAATATAGGGGTTTAGAACTTGCCATGCTAGCGTAGGTTCATGTATTTGTTATGCATGATTTGTAGGTAATTTTAACCATCTTACTTTCCCTATGTAATCACGATAGATAACTTGCGCATTAAACCATTATGTTGTCAAATTCTATAGACATATAGGGTCTCAACATAATTGGTGTCTATTCAGCTTCTATCTCTTTTGTGGATGTCTGTTAGTAGGGTATTCGTGCAATGAAAGTTGGCATTTACTAGTTTCGTGTTATCAGATTAGTTGTCATCACCATTATATGCTAAGGTTAAGAATAAAAGGCTATTGAATGAAGTAGTAATGAAGTTAGAATCACATGTTTGTCTCGTATAAGTAATTCAGTTTTCTTATTCTCTTAGTTAATGTTATTTAGTATAATCTCTTAGTTAATTGTAGTTATAAACAAACCTAGCTTGTTATCATCTTAGCATTGAATAATAACCATACCATTGTTGCATTAGCGCATAAATTAAACTTAAGTTAACCAGTCTCTGTGGGAACGAACTAGAAAGAATTATATATTGCTTGCAAACGCGTATACTTGCGTGTAAATTAGCGCTTATTTTATCCCAGCAAGTTTTTGGCACCGCTGCCGGGGACTTTTGGTTTATTTTTAGTTTATGTGCTTGACATCAGTGGTCGTTAAAGTTCACTGACTCGGATATTTTACTTACTTATTTTCGTGTGGTTTTTTCAGGTACTCTAGAGAGCGTGTATGCTAACGCATTCCCGATCTTGCAAGAGAACACTGGATAAAGCGGAGGAAGTAGTCGAAGAATTTCTTGTTGAGGAAAAGGTAGAAGAAGAAATCTTAGTTGAGAAAGTTGAAGAAGAAGCTCTTATTGCAATGGGAGAACCAGAAGCAAATCTGGAAGCTTTGATGGATTACTCTCAACCTAAGATTAATAATATTCAGTCTAGCATTGTCAGACCAGCCATCACGGCTAATAATTTTGAGATCAAGGCTAGCACAATTCAGATGGTGCGGAACTCAATCCAGTTTAGGGGTTCTCCAATGGAAGATCCTAACATGCATATTAGAGATTTCATCGACATCTGCGACACTTTCAAATTCAACAATATTTCTGAAGATGCTATAAAGCTAAGGCTTTTTTTGCATTCTCTACCACCAGGATCTATCACCAAATGGGAAGATCTTGCTCAAAAGTTTTTTACTAAATTATTTCTTATGGCGAAGACAGCTACAATCAAGAATGCTCTTACTCAATTTTCGCAGCAATCGGGAGAGTTTTTGTGTGAAGCTTGGGATCGTTATAAGGAGATGATTAGAAAGTGTCCTCATCATGGGATGCCTGACTGGATGATTATTAATTGCTTTCATAATGGCTTGGGAGCACAGTTTAGACCCATGCTTGACGCAGCATCAGGTAGAGCCTTATGGGCTAAGAGCTACGATGAATCTTATGAGTTGATTGAACTAATGGCTGCTAATGAATACCAGAATCCTTCTCAGCGATTACCTCAAGGCAAGGTAGTGGGAATTCTGGAGGTAGATGCAGCTATTATTATAGCTGCTCAGCTTAAGGCTTTGACGATGAAGGTGGATTCTTTGACGAATTATGGGGTTAATCTAATCACTAGTGTTTGTGAGCTTTGTGCTGGTACACATGAGATAAAGCAGTGTGCTATTTCTAGTGAATCAGCTCTGTTCGTGAGCAACTTTCAGAGGTCGCAGTAACCACTTCCATCCACATATCATCCTAGCAACCGCAATCATCCTAACGTCAGCTGGAGCAACACTCAGAATGCAGTACAACAGCCTTATCAGTAGTATGCAGCAAAGCAATACAACCCTCCTGGTTTTCAACAACCGTAATATGCACCAAGACAACAACTCCAACTGCAACAATCTAATAAAAAATCTGAATTGGAGGAGTTGAGGCTCATGTGCAAGAGCCAGGCGGTTTCTACTAAGACCTTGGAGAATCAAATTGGGCAGATTGCCAATGTCTTGCTAAATTGTCAACCTGGTACACTCCCTAGTGACACAGAAGTTTCGGGAAAGAAGGAAGTTAAAAAGCAGGTTAAGGCAATTACATTGAGGTCTGGGAAGGTTGTTAACCCCGAAAAAGCTCAAATTTTGAAAGATAAAGTTGTGGTTGAAGAAGATGTACAGAAGGAAGTAGAAGTGGAAGCAAGGAAGAAAACTGTGGAACATACTCCTCCTGAGGGTAATACAGGGGAGAAACAGGTATATCCTTCACCTCCTTTTCCTAAGAGGTTGCAGAAGGAAAAGTTGGATAAGCAGTTTGCTAAGTTTTTGGAGGTGTTCAAGAAACTTCATATTACCATAGCTTTCGTGGAAGCTCTTGAATAGATGCCTAGTTATGCGAAGTTTATGAAAGGTATTCTTTCTCAAAAAGTGAAGCTTGATGTCTTAGAGACTGTTGCTCTCACGGAGGAATGAAGTGTTGTGCTGCAACAGAAGTTGCCTCTGAAGCTTAAAAATCCCGAAAGCTTCACTATTCCTTGCACCATTGGAAACTTGTCATTCGACAAAAGTTTATATGATTTGGGAGCTAGCATCAATGTGATGCCCTTGTTTGTCTTCAAGAAGTTGGATTTACCTGATCCAAGGCCTACTTATATGTCCTTGCAGTTGGCCGATCGTTCTATTACGTATTCACGAGGCATTGTGGAAGATGTCTTGGTCAAGGTGGACAAACTCAACTTTCCTGCGGTTTTTGTAATTCTTGATTTCGAGGAGGATAAAAAGATTCCCATAATCTTGGGAAGACCATTCTTGGCTACTGGCCGAATCTTGATTGATGTGCAGAAGGGTGAGCTCACTATACGAGTGCTGGATCAGGATGTGACGTTCAACGTTTTCAATGCCATGAAATTTCCTATTGATAATGAGGAGTGATTAAAAGTGGAATTGGTCGATTTTGTGGTTACTTCAGAACTTGATCAATTGCTAAGGTCTGATGCCTTTGAGAAAGCCTTGTTGGGGAATTCAGATAGTGAAGATGACGGAGGTGATGAGCAGTTGCAGTATCTGAATGCTTCTCCTTGGAAGCGAAGGCTGGATATGCCTTTTGAATCTCTTGGAATGTCAGAACTGAAGAATGCTGAGGGGCGTCTCAAGCCATCTATTGAGGAAGCTCCTACACTCGAGCTTAAACCATTGCTCGAACACTTGAGGTATGCGTTTCTAGGTGATGCATCTACTTTGCATGTTATTATTGCATCTGACCTTTCAGGTAGTGATGAGGAAAAGCTCTTGAGATTTCTGAGAGAGTTCAAATCGGCAATTGGATGGACTATTGCAGATATTAAGGGAATCAGCCCTTCTTATTGCATGCATAAAATTCTGCTAGAGGAAGGAAGTTAGCCAATTGTTGAGCAACAAAGAAGGCTAAATCAAATAATGAAATAGTTTGTGAAGAAGGAAATTCTCAAGTGGCTAGATGCAGGGATCATCTATCCTATTTCTGACAGTTCTTGGGTGAGTCCAGTTCAGTATGTGCCAAAGAAATGAGGTATCACTGTGATCGTTAATGAGAAGAATGAGCTCATTCCTACTCGAACAGTCACGAGGTAGAAAGTTTGCATGGATTACAGGAAGCTGAACAAAGCCAAAAGGAAAGATCATTTCCCTCTTTCGTTCATTGATCAGATGCTTGACAGGTTGGCTGTGCATGAAAAATTATTGTCTTCTGGATGGCTATTCGGGTTATATTCAGATTTGCATCACTTCAGAAGATTAAGAAAAGACTACCTTCACGTTTCTGTTTGGTACTTTTGCCTTCAAAAGAGTTTCTTTTGGTTTGTGTGGTGCACCTGCCACATTTCAGAGATGCATGATGGCTATCTTCTTTGACATGATTGGTCAGAATATGGAGGTGTTCATGGATGATTTTCCTATGTTCAAGGATTCTTTCGACGAGTGCTTGCAAAATCTTGGCGCGGTTCTTGAAAGGTGTGTTGTGACCAATCGGGTTCTCAACTGGGAGAAATGTCACTTTATGGTGCAACAGGGCATCATTCTTGGGCACAAGGTCTCCAGTAAGGGTCTTAAAGTGGAAAAAGCCAAGTTGGGGTTCATTGAAAACCTTCATCCACCAATTTCTGTTAAGGGAGTCCGCAACTTTCTTGTTCATGCGGGTTTCTATAGGCGGTTCATTAAGGAGTTCTCTAAAATATCAAAACCGTTGTGCAATCTTTTAGAGAAAGATGTCCATTTCAAGTTTAATGATGAGTGTCAAGCTGCTTTTGGGAGCTTAAAGAAGAGTTTGATTACGGCACCTGTCATAATTACGATGCAAGTGACTATGCAATTGGAGCAGTTCTTGGGCAAAGAAAGAACAATATATTTCATGTGGTCTACTATACTAGTAAGACCCTCAATGATGCTCAACTGAACTATACTACTACTGAGAAGGAACTCTTATTCATTGTCTACGGTTTTGAGAAGTTTCGCTCTTATTTGCTTGGGACGAAGATGACAGTTTTCACTGATCACGCTGTTACTCGCTATCTCATCTCGAAGAAGGACTCGAAACCTAGATTAATTCGGTGGGTTCTTTTACTTCAGGAGTTTGAGTTTGAGATCAAGGATAGGAAAGGTACTGAGAATCAAGTTGCTGATCATCTCTCTCGTTTGGAAGATCCAAGTGCGACTTCACAGGATAAAACATTGATAAATGAGTCTTTTCCCAATGAGCAGTTGTTTGGGTGCAAGAAGAAGAACCGTGTTCACAGACATTATGAACTACCTTGTGAGCAATATTATGCCTCCAGACTTGTCTTCTGCTCAAAGGAAGAAGTTTCTTCATGAAGTAAAGTGGTACATGTGGGATGAGCCATTTTTGTTTAGGCAAGGAGCTGACCAAATCATTAGGAGATGTATTCCGTACAGCAAAATGGAGGGTATCTTGCGAGACTGTCATTCGACTGTTTATGGAGGCCACTCTGGTGGAGAAAAGATAACAGCTCGTATCCTTCAAGCAGGATTCTTCTGGCCAACATTGTTTAAGGATGCGCATCGGTTCATTTTGAAGTGTGACCGCTACCAGCGTGTTAGTAATATGTCCAAAAGGGATGAGATGCCTCTTAATATGCTACTCGAAGTTGAGGTTTTTGATGTTTGGGGAATTGACTTTATGGGGCCATTTATCTCGTCTTGCAATAATCAATATATCTTGTTGGCGGTTGATTATGTCTTGAAATGGGTGGAAGTTAAAGCTTTGCTGACAAATGATGCAAAGGTAGTGCTAAATTTTCTTCACAAGAAGATATTCACAAGATTTGGGACGCAAAGAGTCATAAACAGTGATGAGGGATCGTATTTCTGCAATCTCAAGTTCACTACTATGATGCAGAGATATAATTTGAATCATCGCATTCCTACAGCCTACCATCCTCAGATAAATGGTCAAGTTGAGGTGTCTAACAGAGAGATCAAGCATTTTCTAGAGAAGGTTGTATATCCGTCAAGGAAGGATTGGTCTTTGAAGCTGGATGAAGCTGTTTGGGCGTATCGAATGGCATATAAGACTCCATTAGGCATGTCACCATTTTGATTGGTTTATGGTAAGGGATGTCATTTGCCTGTAGATCTAGAGCATAAAGCGTATTGGGCTTTGAAGAAATTGAACCTTGATATGGATGCAGCTGGTAAGAAAAGGATGCTTCAATTGAATGAACTCGACGAGTATCGACTTCAAGCGTATGAGAACAACAAAATATATAAGGAGAAAGTTAAGAGGTGGCACAATAGGGGTCTAGTGCTCAAATCATTTGTGTCGGGGCAACAAATTCTTTTGTTCAACTCTCGTTACCATCTTTTTTCTGGAAAGTTGAAGTCAAGATGGTCAGGGTCGTTTGTTATCAAAACTGGGTTTTCATATGGAGCGGTGGAAATTTTTGAAAATGATATGGGCCAAGCATTCAAGGTGAATGGACAGCGGTTGAAGCATTACTATGGGAATACGGAACATTGTGAGGTGGTGAGTCATGTTTTATTGTCAACTTGATCTCGGAAATTCTACGTCAAGCTAGCGACGTAAACCAAGCGATTTTTGGGAGGCAACCCAAACTTTTTATACATTAGTAGGAGTTAGAAAGAAGAAAAAGCAAGAAGAAAACACAAAAAAAATCAGAAAATCAGAAGAAAAAAATAGGGTATTTTGACAGAAGTACGGTGCACTCGCGCTGCCTGGCAGGGCGGCCGCGCTGAAAGTACAGAAGCACGGCGCGCCCGCGCTGGGAAGCGGGGAGGCCGTGCTGGTTTGATAGACGTACAGTGTGACCGTGTTGTCATAGCGCGCGGCCGCGCTGCTGAAAAACAAAAAATTAAAACAAAATATAAACTCCAGCCGATTTTCCTCCCCCACTTATCTTAATTCCTTCTCCAAATCAATTCCAATCACCCCATTACTCCCACTAATTCCATAGTCTATCCCACTTCTATTCTAAACCTAATTCTTAATCCCTATATATACATACACTTATACACAATCTTCTCCACCACACTTTTCAATTCTCAAACACATAAATCTCTCTATACACTCTATTATTCTCTTTTATTCGAATTCAATGGCACCCAAGAGATAAAGGACCCAAGTTAGCAGCAGCACCACCGATTCTTCAAGTGTTGGAGGTGTGAGGCCTAGGTTTAATACTCCGGAGGCTGAAGCAGAGTATACGAGGTTGCTATTAAAGCCCATAGCGAAAGAGATAGGTTTTCTGCCATTGGGAAGGGATGGTAAGCTTTTGGAGATGATTCCGGAGATGGGTTGGGTTGCTTTTTACGAGGCACCCACTGTTATGCCCATGAGTGTAGTTCGAGAGTTTTACGTGAATACGAAGGAGGACAAGAACGGGTACTCGGTGGTTTGGGGTTTAACTGTGCATTATACTGTGGAGGCTATTCGGAGGGTGATTAACCAGCACGAGAGACAGGAGGATCAGGATGATTGGGTGACGAAGACCGGGGAGGATCTTGACTTGGACATGATTGTTGCGACGCTGTATGTCCCAAACACTCACTGGAAGTTCAAGAAGGGCTCGAACGAGTATACCACTTTCCCTGCCTCTTGCATGAATAGGTTCGCTCGTGCATGGAACTCTTTTATTTGCACTAACATTATGCCCTCCTCGCATGTGCAAGATGTTACTGTGGATCGTGCCAAATTGTTGTGGGGGATATTACAGGGCGACTATGTGGATCTTGGCTCTATTATTTATAAGGGCATATTGAGGTTTCTGCGTGGGAGCACTACGGGTTCTATTCAGTATGCGTCGATTGTGACAAAGCTGTGTGTGGCAGTTGGAGTTCATTGGCCAACACACAAGAAGCTGCAGTTTCCTAGTGCCCCGATTGACAGTTCGACAATAGCAGTGATGCAGGAGTAGTATGGGGGAAAGGCTGGTGAGAAGGGGCTCGGTTACTCCTATGATCATTTGTCGGGAGGACGGTCAGCTGATCAGACATATGATGGTGGTTCTGCTCAGGCTAGTAGAGCAGCATGGAGACGTCAGATGGGGGAGTCCGGTTCTTCAAAGCAGCAGCAGCAGGATGTAGAGGACAGTGTTGGTTTGGGTTCAACGCAGTATAGGCGCTTGGTGAGGCGGATGGATACGATGCATGACATCCATAGCAGGTTTGCACAGGACCTTACCCAGGCGTTGGGAACAACCTTTAGAGCCACACTAGTTGATATTTAGTGGCCAGTTTTCAGTGAGTATGTTATGTCCCCGCCTCCTGACACTCCCCCCGCGGAGTGTGACGATTTTGATTCCGAGTAGGTATGCCTGATTCCCTCATATTACCTTCACTGAGGATAGTGAAAATTTTAAGTTTGGGGGTGGTAGTTAAGGAATATTTTTGTGTGTCTATCCATTTAGTTGCATATTCAAGCTAGTCTAATCCATTTAGTTGCATATTTGTCATGTAGTTTTTTTATTTTTATTTTGCTCATTAATTTTGCATATTAATATGTTTGCATATAGTTACATGTGCATTTTATCATGATCCCTTAAGTTTGCTTTTCCGATTAATTTGTGATGTTGATGCAAGTGTAGTGATGTCTTATAGAGAGATGTTAAGTCATATTGAGTTGATTTGCATGCTAGAAGCAAGAATTTTTCACTAAGTCTTATAGGTTTCTTGCGTACTAGATCATGGTCATGGTTTGTTTTTTATTGAGGTTTAATCACTTGTTTATATCTAGAATTTAAGACATTGTCTTAATGATAAAATAACATGGTTATTTAAAAAATGGAGAAAAACATTAGATTTTATTGCTAGTTATTGTGGCTATGTGTCAAATGGCTAGTAATCGGCTCATATTTATATGAGTAGTCTAGGGTTGAGCGAGATGGAGCGAAACGCACTCGTTAATAAATCATGTGAAAAAAAAACTGTTAGGAAATGAATAAGACAAAGAGGGGGGGTTAATGTGTTTTACTGTTTTTGAGCTTTTCTTGAATGTTAATGGTTGAACAAAGTAAATTAAATCTTGTAGGGAAGATGTGTTAATGCAGTAAACAAGCATGCAATAAATAAGAACATAATCTTTTCAAAACTCACTAAATTTTTATATTAAAAATCAAGAATGTTTTGCTACAAAATTTCTAGGCTCTTTGTTGATAAAGAGCTTAGCTGCTTCTTGAGAGAGTTACAAGATTTTCTATCTGAATTGTTACAACTGACTATAGGACCAGTGTTAACTTTATAATTCAGTTAACTGCTGGTTTACACAGTGTATAATAAGACATGCTATTAGCTTTTGTAAACAGACACTTGTCATTTCCATTTATAGAAAAGTATATCTTCTATTTCTGGCTTAGCATATATTTAGCATCATGTGATCATCTTGATCTTCCTTTGTCAGTTAATCTTCACCATTGATCTTGCACATCCTTCAAGCTGCTTTTTGTAGACTTGTCAATCCAGCTGTTTGGATTGTTTGTTGATTGTTGATCTTGGATATTGAACTGGTCTACAATTCTGTACTTTGAGATTTTACCTCGAGATCTCCATTTGGTCTATAGAGAACTTGACTTCTCAATAAGTATATTGACTTGTCGAGATCTCTAATGCTTCATAGTAAATTTGACTTGTAGAGGTTTTTGAGTTCTCTATAAGAGAATTTGGCTTGTAGAGATCTCTAGTCTTCATATCTCCACTTTGACTTATCGATATCTCTGAGTCCTCTAATGATTTATTGACTTATCGATAACTCAGAGTTCTCAAGTCAAATTTGACTTGTTGACAACTCAGAGTTCTCTAGTGAATTTTGGCTTATCGATATCTCTGAGTTCTCTAATGGAATTTGACTTATCGATTACTCAGAGTTCTCTAATGAATGTTGATTTGTCGATAACTCTAAGTTCTATAGTGAAGAAATGACTTGTCGATATCTCCAATATCCATGTCTTCAATTTGGTTTGTCGATATCTCTGTGAGTTCTCTAGTGCCTTTTCTGACTTCTCGATAAGTCACTTTGAGTTCTTGAATGACTTCTCTATAATACTAAATCTGTGACTTGTAGAAATCTTGACTTAGAATATTTTTCCTAAAACAGATTTATTCAACTCCAAGCTTCTTCATAATTCTTCTGAGTCATGATCTTCTTGATCTTCTTCCAGATAGAATTCTTAGGCTTGACACCGTTTATAGAAAAAGACTTCAGTCTACTTCTTTGACATTTTTATAGACTTTAAGTGTTACAAGTACAAAATGCAGATTTCGATAACAATACAACTTACTTAGGATTGACAAATTGTCATAGTCTTGTTAAAGTACAGGCATGTCTTGTACAACAATCTCCCCCAAATTGTGAGAAGATTGCTTAACATAAATTCATGCCTGTTAACAAGACTAATCCCAAGTTTAAAAAGATGAAATATTAAATTGATACACAAAGCTTGATCAGATTACAACTATTTGTACATTAGGAAATTTACAGTGTTTAAAGGCTGCAAGTGTCAGGTAAAGATAGTTTTTACATCAGTTTGTTCTCTTTGTATGTCCTTTAAGTAATCAAGAATTTCAAGTTCTTCTATAATAGGTGTTCCACTTAGAGCTTCTATGAGTTCCTGTCTTGCTGCTTTTGAGTAACCTTTGTCCAGTAAATCAATCATGAATCTTGAAAATTGACCAGCTTTAATGTTGAGAAATTTTCCATCTTTGGAGATTCTACTCATTCCTTTTGCTTTCAACTCTTCAGATCTTTTTATGTACATCTCTATTTCTTCATCATACTTCCTCCTTCTATCTTCAGCTTTAGCCTATTCTCTTTTCTTTGTTTCTTTCCTTTCAATCACCATTCCGTTAGAACTGATCTCCATGCCCTTGTAGCAGTATCCTTGTCCTTTACCAAGCTTATTATTCTCTTAATTTCAGTGGTTGAAAGAGAGTCCATTAATTTTCTTCCAAGAAAGGTGAAGGAACCATCTTCATAGAAAACTCTAACATCCCTAAGAGATACAATCCAGACTTTGACTATTTCCTCAGCAAGTTGTTGAAAATGGTCTTCATTTGAGATGCACCTGTTTAGAGGTAGAAAGTCAGATTGCTTGAAACAGTTCCAGATGGCCCTTTCAGTGACTTCTTCTTTCTTTGTAGGCTTGACTTTCTTAGGTATTCTTCCAACAGATTTGAGATTGACTTTTAGTAAAGGCTTGGTTAAGGGTAGGGTTGTGATTTTCTTGAGATGTGTCTGGCTTGTGGTGATTGGAATTTTTAGAAAAGAATTGGTTGGTTGTTTGTTTGTACAGAAACTTTAGCTTTGAGATTTGAGATGATTTGATGTTTGAGATCATTGATGTTTTAGGTTGAGCTGAGGTTTGAGCTAGTTGTGTTGGGATTTTTAGGGTTTGATGTGGTTCCGAGCCATCATGAAGCTTTATGCTTCTCTTCTCACTTCTTCTCTTCTTTTATTCATCTTTCTTGTCATCCTCCTTCTTCTTCTCTCCACTCTTGATGCCATATGGCTTACTAGATTGACTTGGATTTGAGCCAGAAGGATTTTGATCATCTTTCTTCTGCTCATCATCATCCAAATCATCCTTATTGATATGTGTTTTGGGCAAGTTGGCTTCTACATTATCCAGATATCTCCTCAGTAGCTTTTTCATTTCCATATCATCATTGTTCTTATTCTTCTTGGTTTTTAAACCAGTTCCGAGGATCATGATAAGCTTCTTGTTACTCATGACACACTGTTTGGGGATCTGAAAATGTTTGAATTGTTTGGTGTTTGGACAGATGTATGTTATACCCTTGTTTGGTTGTAGATATGCTTCGGGAAAGGCAGCCACTTGAGCATCTCTCAATTCAGTAAATAGCAAGGTATCTTCATGAGTTATAACTTTGACTTTGTTGATGAAGTTATCTAACTCGGATGCCCTCCTTGAGACGAGGTAATTGAGGGACACATGCATACATCTATCTATCCCTAAGTCATTTGCATTGATCACTATCCTCTTTTGTAAAAAGTTGTCTTGATTGACCATGATCACTCTTATGAAGTTAATTATCTTGTCCAGGGCCTTTTTGTAAGTGAAGTGATTATTGTTGAAAGAAGCTTTTAAGGCTTCGAGTATTTCATCATACTCTCTGCTCAGACTAGGTCTTTCAGCAGCCCTAATAAGTCTCTTCATGTCAAGATCAACTTCTTTAGATAATTTCTTTTCAGCACCCTGGACTTGTTGATGAAATGACCTTTATTGTGCCAATCTAGCCTCTATCTCCCCCTTAGTCTTGTTGACAAGCATGAGGAGGGGAGTAGGGATTTCAGGCCTTACCTGTTCAGGTAGAGAAGGTAGTGGTATGTTGAGTTTGCCCATGATTGCTCCCAAAGCTATAGAATTCTGCATTTGAGGATGCTTATGGAAGTCTACCAGGGTTCGGATATCTGTTTGTTGGCTCTTGATAAGAGATGTCAAGGCCTGAACTTGTGCAGTAAGAGAAGAGTTGGAGTCTTGCAATGTTATGACTTGACCTTGTAGAGATTGAATTTGTAGATTTGTTGAAGTAGATACAAGTTGATGGGAGCTTGATGTAGAGGCAGCAGTAGATGACCCAAATGTAGCTTGCACAAATTTCTGAATCTCATCCATGACCAAGAAAAAGAGAGTGTATCTAGCAGAGTGCATCTGATCCAACTTCAATCTTGTGTCATTAGAGTTGGTGATATAATTTTGTACTTGATTGTGCAAGGTAACAAAGGAATCCTTGAGTTGTATCATGCTTCTATCTACACCACTGATAGTCCTGATTGCTCATATCAGAGGTGAGTAGATGTTGAGAGATGTATGTTAGTCCAGAAATCTACTCCACTAAGAGATCATCTATAGATGTGGGTTGGGAGACAGATTCTTGCAGCCAGTTGGTGAGAATGTGGAGTTGTTGAGGTTGGGAAGTTGAAGGGTGTGAGGTTGAGGGTTTAGAAACACCTGTGACTGAAGTCACAGTTTCACTCACAGATTGCTCTATGGTTTTGACAGTGTGTTGTCCTCCACTTTCAGTGGGAACCTCCAATTGAATTGGAGGGGATTTGACTAGGTTATTATCATGTACACCAGCGTAAAACCCTTGTGTGTCTTGCAACACACTGGCACTTGAATGTGCTATGCTTGCCTCCCCTATGACAGTGTCATGGGCAATTGTACTCACAGCTTCAACTGTCAAAGCAATTTCTGCTAGGGTTGTGAGGGGAGTTGTCCCTACATGAGGACCCTCCAATTGAATTGGAGAGGATTTAGATAGCTCCCCCTCAGGAGTACTACCCCCAAACCTTTCAGTCTGTGAAGACTGTTTTGCACATGAAGGTGCTTTAAAGGTATTCATGGGGTCTTCTGTAAAAACTGATGAATCCCCCATGTTTGTGATGGTGTCATCAAGGCCTACCCTAGCATGTAGCCTCTCACCATCTAAATGGAGTGTCTCGGTGGTGAGCAAAGTTTCTTGAGCTAAGTCAATTGATTTTTCATGCACTTGAGAGTTAGATTCAAGTGTAGATGGAAGAGAAGAAATTTTAGAGATAAGAGTTTGTTGTTCAAGTGTGAGTGTTGGCAGCTCCCCCTGAATGGATGAGGAAGCTTCAAATGATGTGCCCTCATTGTGTGTGCCTTCCTTATTTCTTTAACCATACACTTGAATTTCTTCTTGTACAGGCTGTGCAAACTCGCTATTGGTTGCTTTTACAACTGCATCCTATTGGGAGGATGCGGAGGTGGCTAGAGTGGTCAGCTCAATTTGCTTACTCCTTTTGGATCTTTTGACCAGAGGTGACTCCTTTTCAGTTATATCCTCACCACTCTCAGCTACAACAGTTAAGGTTGCCCCATTTCTCTTCTTTTTACTCACCTCATCCTTTTGAGAAGATGAGGCGGTTAGTTGCCTAGCTTCTAAAGGTTTTGAAAGAATGGTTGCAGCTTGGGAAGATCCCTGTGGGTGTTCCTGTGTTTGTACTTCCACAGGTGCAGGGATCATAGCTGTACTAGATTGATTACCAATACTTCTCATTTCTGGCATTGAATAAGGATAAGTCTTAAATCTTTCAATCATGAAAGGTGTTAACTTAAGACTTACTGGAATCTTATTCTTAGTAAGAAGTGATCCAAATAGAATTTTGGATACTTGCTTACAATTGCCAATTAATGTCATGTTTACAACTTCTAGCATATGTATGTCATTTACTTTATAATTTAAAGCTAATATTAATAAATCTAGGCAGAAAGATCTCCTTACCTCTTGATTCTAATGGCATTTTCAACCTGGTGTCCTACATTTATTTGTTTGTTGTGAGCCATGGAGTAGACCAGCTTCTGGACAATACTGGATATATTGTCAAATCCTGACTTCCTACAAGTGAATGCCCTTATTATAGAGTCAAATTGGAATAACCATTCCCTCTCCAGATATTTCTTGTTCATGCTGGTCAGATTAATCCTCTCAGAATAATTTATGAAGTCCATGAACTCATGCAGCTCATCCTGAGTTGGAGCCTCCACCAGATTGTCAGTAGGAATGCCCAAAGCCTTGTTGACATTATCCTCAAGAATCTCCACTTGTTGTCCCTTAATTGTGCAGTTTATTACTATAGTTGTAGCTTGATTTTCATACACAGCTATTCTGGTTGTTGTTGTGTTCCAGAAATCACCTAACACATCTAGATACAACACAGGATTAGCAGTTAGAGCACCTACAAAGTAGGTCTCAGAAAGAAACTTAACAAAGCACTGAAAAACTTCAGGTGCTTGATTTGCATCCAGATATGCAAGAAAGTTGGTTTCCTTGGGGAGAAAGTGTACAAGATTGTTGGCTGCCATTGATATGAGTATGAAGTTTAGTGGGTAAAAGAGATTTGTGAGAAATAGGGAAAAACTAGAGAGAAATCAGTTTTGGATTGAAAACTATTTCACTTAAGATCTCGAAAGTGGTAAGTAAATGTATGTATCGAGAAGTCTGGGTATTTATAGTAAAAGCAAATGACTTGTCCAGAACTCAAAAATAGATGTTTGAAATTTTCCTATCGAGAAGTCATTTTCAAGAAATTAAATACATATCGAGAAGTCATTTTAAATTTCTCTTATAGAGAACAAAAAATTGACTTAATGAAATGTCATATAAATACCTAGTTTGTCCAAAAATGGGCTGAATTAATTCCAACTTTTATTTAAATAAACTCAAAATAAAATTAGAATAAATTTTCCAAAAGTATTTTACCAAAATAATTATTATTAAATTATTTCAGTTTTGAGTTATTGATAAGTCAAAATTGTACTTATAGAGAACTCTGTGAATTAACACTACTAGAGAACTCTACAAGGACTTATCGAGAAGTCATTTTTAAGCCTATCGAGAAGTCACTCGAGAAGTTAGTGAATTGAATTGTCGAAAACTCACTCGAGATGTCCTAAAATGATTTGTCGAGAAGTCAATTAGACTTATCGAGAACTCAGTTTTCTATATACTTTTGATTTTTTTTGTAATTATGCCTTGTGTTAATTTTACATATTAAGAATGTAAATTAACCACTGAGCAGTTTACTTAGAATTTGAAAAATTCCAAGTTGAATTTTGAATTTTTTTGAAAAAAAATGCAGAGATTTTTGAAATATTTATAGTTCATATTTCAGTTATTTTCCAATAAAATCAAATTAATTTTGATTTACTGGAAATTAATCTACTGCAACACATTAGCTGAGTTCTTGCCTTAGGATGAAGAATTAAGCATTCCAATTTCACCTACAAGTTTAGTGAAAGTTGTTTCATCCAAAGATTTAGTAAAAATGTCAGCTAATTATTTTTCTGTTGGAACAAAAATGAGCTCAATGGTACCATTTGTAGCATGTTCTCTAATAAAATGGTACCTTACATCAATGTGCTTTATTCTAGAATGATTAACTAGATTGGCCACTATAGATATAGCACTAGTATTGTCACACATGATAGGAATTTTGTGTAACACTAGGCCATAATCCATTAGCTGATTTCTAATCCAAAGCACTTGAGCACAACAACTTCCTGCAGCTATGTATTCAGCCTCAGTTGTAGAAGTTGATACAGATTGTTATTTGTTGCTATACCAGGATACAAGTTTTTGTCCAAGAAATTGACAGCTTCCACTAGTACTCTTCCTGTCAACCCCGCATCCAGCAAAATATGCATATGTGTAGCTAACAGCTTCAAAACCAGTTCCCTGAGGATACCATAATCCCAAGTTTGGAGTTCCCTTCAAATATCTAAAAATCCTTTTTACAACCATCAAATGTGATTCTTTTGGATTGGCTTGAAATCTTGCACATAGAAATTTTGCAAACATGATGCCTGGTCTACTTGTTGTTAAATAAATCAATGATCCAATCATCCCTCTATAGCTTGAGATATCTACACTTTTGCACTTTTTATCTTCATCCAACTTCATTGCAGTAGACATAGGTGTAGATGTAGGTGAACAATCAACTATACCAAACTTTTCAATAAATCCTTGACATACTTAGTTTGGCTGATGAAGATACCATCACTTCTTTGACTGACTTGAAGTTCAAGAAAGTAACTCAGCTCCCCCATCATACTCATTTCATATTCACTTTGCATAAGCTTGGAGAATCTTTGGAAAAACTTCTCATTTGTAGAACCAAAGATAATATTATCCACATAGATTTGAACTAGGATCATATCCTCACCATGTTTCTTGTAGAAGAGAGTCTTGTGGTACCTCTAGTAAAACCATGCTTCAGAAAAAATTATGGCAGTGTGTCATACCAAGCTCTAGGTGCCTATTTTAGTCTATATAGAGCCTTAAGTAACTTGTACACAAAATTTGGAAATTCTGTATCTTCAAAGCCAGGTGGTTGTTGCACATAAACTTCTTCTTCTAGCTCACCATTCAGGAAGGCACTCTTGACATCCATTTGATACACTTTAAAATTTGAATGTGGAGCAAATGCTAGAAAGATTCTTATTGCTTCAAGTCTTGCAACTGGAGCAAAAGTTTCATCATAATCAATTCCTTCCTCTTGTGAGTAGCCTTTTGCAATTAACCTTGCTTTATTTCTAGTGACTATACCATATTCATCCATCTTGTTCCTAAACACCCATTTTGTTCCAATTATGCTTCTATTCTTTGGTGCGGGAACCAATTTCTAAACTTTGTTCCTTTCAAACTGATTCAGCTCTTCCTGCATGGCATATATCCAATCAGGATCCAGTAAAGATTCATCAATTTTCTTAGGTTGTACATGAGACAGAAAACATGCATGTAGGCACTCATTAGCAGTTGCACTTCAAGTCCTCACACCAGCAGTAGGATCACCAATAATTGCTTCTCTAGTATGACTTCTATCCCACTTCCTTGTATGAGTTTGTTGACCTATGCCTTCATCATTTTCTTCATTATTGGTATGACTGCTAGATCCTTCTTCTCTTTCTCCCCCTGAGTTTGTGCTATCAAATTTAGGAGTCTGAGATGAGCTTCCACTTTCATGATTTTCCTGTTGAGTAGACTCTTCATTTATCATCTGTTGTGCATCAACTTCATCTTTCCCATCAGAATCACTATCAATGTTGAGGTTTTCAAAAATAAGGGCTTCCGCTTCATTATCATCAAGGCATTCCAAGCCTGGACACTTGTTATCATCAAAAGTCACATCTGTACTTTCCATAATCTTCTTTTGATCAATCACATAAACTTTGTAGGTTGTTCTTTCCAGTGAATATCCAAGAAAAATTGCTTCAAAGACTATTGAGTCAAATTTTCCCACATATTCAGAGTTGTCTTTCAAAATGTAACACTTGCTTCCAAACACATGAAGATGCTTTAACGTAGGCTTTATTTTAGACATGATTGAGTAAGGTGATTTGCCATATGCTTTGTTGATGAGATATCTGTTCTGAGTGTAACATGCAGTGCTAACAACCTCTTCCCAGAAACTTGTTGGTAACTTGGCATCTTGCAGCATTGTTCTAGCAGCTTCAACTAATGTTATGTTCTTCCTTTCAACTATCCATTTTGTTAAGGTGTTCTAGCAGCTGAGAATTCTTAAACATTGCCTTTACTTTTGCAGAATTCACTCAAGGTAGCATTTCTGAATTCTGTTCCATTATCACTTCTCAATCTTTTTACACAGTTCTAATCTCCAGCCTGTTTTTCTACCCAAGTGTATCTTGAGAAATTATGATGTGTGGAGTTTCATCTTTAGAGTACATGAACTCTACCTAAGTGTATCTTGAGAAATCATCCACCATCACAAGTACATATTTGTTCCATGAAATAGATAAGACATTTACTGGCCCAAACAGGTCCATGTGAATGAGATGCAATGGTGCACTTATAGAATTCACAGTTTTTGACTTGTGACTTGATCTTTTCATTTTTCCTTTCTGAAAAGCTTCACAAACTTCAACTTGAGTAAATTCCAGTTTGGGCATGTCTCTTACTAACTCCTTTTTTACCAAGGTGTTAATTACCTAAAAATTCAAGTGAGACAGCTCTTTATGCCAAAGCTTTCTTTGTTCTTCTGATGCCTTGGTGTAGAAGCAACAAATGTCATCCTTATTTGTTGAGTCCAAGTTTGCAACAAACAAGCTTCCTTTCCTTGCTCCTTTCAGAGCAACTTCACCAGTTTCCTTGCAGATAAAAGTGCATTCTTCTTTGTTGAATAAAACTTCAAAACCTTTGTCTATAAATTGGCTAACACTTAGAAGATTCACCTCAAGTCTAGCTACTAGTGCTACATCATAAATGACAACATTTTCAGAAATAATCTTGCCATATTCCATTGTGAATCCTTTGATGTTGTCTCCAAAGGTCACCAAGGGGTCAATTTTCTCCTCAAACTGTGATTGCAGGGCTTTATCACCTATCATATGCCTGGAACATCCACTATCTATGATACAGATGACTTTCTTCACTTTGCCCTGCACACAATGAGTTTTAAGTGTGTTTAGCAACCCGAGCAGTGTTGGGTACTTTTTTCTTGTTAACTGATTTAACAGAATTAGAATGAGTAATTTCAGATAAAATAGAGTTCATTGGTTGTTGAGCATTTTCCCTTTCTGTTGTAGACCCAATTTTTGTTTCTTAGAGGTTTACTCTCAGTTTTTGACAACTTTTCATCACTTGTAAGTTGCAAGGAATGAAGTCAAACTTGTCACAGAAGGAGTAGGGGTCACTTCCATTTGCTTCATTGTATTTGCAGGCTCCTTCAGTTGGCTTGCTAACTGCCTTTTTACAAAGGTGAGTTAGGTTATTCACAGAGCCACATTTTTCACATTTCTTTCTTGGAGCATCTGCAACATAAGCAAAATTGTTGCTTTTGTTTATCCCTATTTTTCATTTCTATTTTTCTTTTTCTTTCTTGCATCTTCAGTTTTGGTTTCTTTAACAGGTCTCTTGGGACTTTGTTTGTCCATGAGCTTCTCTTCAGTATTGGAAGACTGAGTTGATTCTTCAGCTTTCTTCTCTTTGTCCTCATCAGCAATTTCTTGCTTGATAATCGATTCGTCTTCACTGAAGTTGACTTCACATGCTTTGAATATAGGTGCATTAACCTCTTTCAAAAAGGTTGGAGCATTTTTAGTTTTCTTTATTTTCCCTTTATCACCTACAGTCTTTTTTTGTCATTCATAGCATCATAGTCGAGGCCAATAGCAATGTTTGTACATGGCTTATTTTTCTCATGGTACTGTCCAACCAGTTCAGATGCATTTCTGAAAGATTTTAGCTTCACTTCATTCTTTTCCAGCTTCTCCCTTAATATTGCTTCAATTTCACTTGCACACTTAAGCTTGTTCTTTATATATGCATTTTCTTGTTTTAAAGTTTCAAGCTCCACCAACAACAATTCAGTTTCATGCTTCTAACTTTCAAGCTTCTCATTTATCTTTGTTAATCTGCTAACTTCTTCATTAGCAGCAACCATGCTTATGTGGATGTGAAACATTTATGTGTTCATCTTCTCTATAGTTTTCTTATATTGACTCACATTTAAATCAATTGTGGTAAGAGTTGGTACATGTGATTTAGATTAGGATAATTTTCCTTACTCCAAGGCCATGAGTGCATAATTTCTAAATTCTTCATCTTCATCATTTTCAGAGTCATCCCAACTTTTACCCTCTGCAATATAAGCTTTACTTTGTTGTTTCTTCAGAAGAGCTTCATATTTTGCTTCAAGTTCAAGATAAGCTTTATCCTTCTTTGCTTTCTTGGGTTTCCTGCATTTTGTAGCAAAATGGCCTAACTCATCACGGTTGAAGCACCTTATCTTAGATCTGTCAATAGATCCAGTTTTGTAGCCAGTTTTGCTTTCATAAGTGTACTTCCCTTTTCCTTTCCAGCTGTTGTCTTTGTTGAAAGATTTTCCTTTACCCTTGAAGTATCTTGGCTTCTTTACTCTAATGTTAGAGAATTTTCTAGCCAGATAGGCCATTGACTGATCTAGTTCATCCAGTTCATCAAGAGTGTAGAACTCATCTTCTTCCAATTCCAGAATTACTTGTTCCTATGAATCATTTGTTCTTTGCTCAATTGTTGAGGCAACTGGAGTTTGGGATCTTGGCTCATCAGTAGATGTTTGGCTTTCATTGACAATTAAAGCACTTGAGCCATCTACCACATGTCCTTGGTCAGATCTCAATGATTTTCTTTGAATCATTTCAAGTTCATATGTTTTAAGAATTCCATACAGAACTTCCAGTGTTATCCTACTCAAGTCTCTCCCTTCCCTGATTGCTGAGATTTTCTGTTCCAAATGATCAGGGAGAGTAAGCAGGAACTTCAGGTTCACTTCTTCAGATTCATAGTATTTTTCATGGAGCTGCAAATCATTTATCAGCTAGTTAAACCTTTCAAACATATCTGTTATACTTTCCTTTGTCTTGGCCATGAAACCCTCATACTGTGAAATCAGTATCCTTCTTTGAGCTTTTGTTGCGACATGCTATGTTTTCTCCCCCAGATCTAACTTCCTCAGTTCCCTACGGGGTATCTCAATCTTTTCCCATATTTGCTTGGTAGTGTCACAGTTGATATTGTTGTTGTACATCACATTGTCAAGTGACTCAATCAATATCAATTGCAAGCCACTATCCAGGGAAACTTTCTCTTTTTCAGGATCAGAATACTCAGAAGGATCTTTTGGAGTATAATGAGCTGGAATGACCATATCACCATCTGTTGATTCTTCAACTCTAACCATGGGAGTGAAGGGCCCATTCTTGAGGATCTGAATGTAGAGTGGATTGGTCATCCTGATAAACAACATCATTTTCTTTTTCCAAAGAGTGTAGTTAGCTTTGTCAAAGGTAGGAATTTTAATGCTACTGATTTTCTGTGTATTCATTCTTCCAAGATCTTGAATCTGTTTACTTTCAGATTTTGCTATGATACCTCTTGTTAGGAAACGAATAACACACAGAGGGGGTGAATGTGTTTTACTATTTTTGAGCTTTTCTTGAATGTTATGGTTGAACAAAGTAAATTAAATCTTGTAGAGAAGATGTGTTAATGCAGTAAACAAGCATACAATAAATAAGAACATAATCTTTTTAAAACTCACTTAATTTTTATATTTAAAATCAAGAATGTTTTGCTATAAAATTTCTAGGCTCTTTGTTGATAAAGAACTTAGCTGCTTCTTGAAAGAGTTACAAGATTTTCTATCTGAATTGTTACAACTGACTAAAGGACCAATGTTAACTTTATAATTCAGTTAACTGCTGGTTTACACAGTGTACAATAAGACATGTTATTAGCTTTTGTAAACAGTCACTTGTCATTTCCATTTATAGAAAAGTATATCTTCTATTTCTGGATTAGCATATCTTAGCATCCTGTGATCATCTTGATCTTCCTTTATCAGTTAATCTTCACCATTGATCTTGCACATCCTTCAAGCTGCTTTCTGTAGATTTGTCAATCCAGCTATTTGGATTGTTTGTTGATTATTGATCTTGGATATTGAACTGATCTACAATTCTGTACTTTGAGATTTTACCTCGAGATCTCCATTTGGTCCATAGAGAACTTGACTTCTCGATAAGTATATTGACTTATCGAGATCTCTAATGCTTCATAGTAAATTTGACTTGTAGAGGTCTTTGAGTTCTCTATAAGAGAATTTGGCTTGTAGAGATCTCTAGTCTTCATATCTTCACTTTGGCTTATCGATATCTCTGAGTCATCTAATGGTTTATTGACTTATCGATAACTTAGAGTTCTCTAGTCAAATTTGACTTGTCGATAACTCAGAGTTCTCTAGTGAATTTTGGCTTATCAATATCTCTGAGTTCTCTAGTGGAATTTGACTTATCGATAACTCAGATTTTTAATGAATGTTGACTTGTCGATAACTCTGAGTTCTCTAGTGAAGAAATGACTTGTCGATATCTCCAATATCCATGTCTTCAATTTGGCTTGTCGATATCTCTGTGAGTTCTCTAGTGCCTTTCCTGACTTCTCATTAAGTCACTTTGAGTTCTCGAATGACTTCTCTAGAATACTAAATATGTGACTTGTAGAGATCTTGACTTAGAATATTTTTCCTGAAATAGATTTATTCAACTCCAAGCTTCTTCATAATTCTTCTGAGGCATGATCTTCTTGATCTTCTTCCAGATAGAATTCTTAGGCTCGACACTGTTTATAGAAAAAGACTCCAGTCTGCTCCTTTGACAATTTTACAGACTTTAAGTGTTACAAGTACAAAATGCAGATTTAGATAATAATACAACTTACTTAGGATTGATAAATTGTCTTAGTCTTGTTAAAGTACAGGCATGTCTTGTACAACAAAAAGAAAATGAAAAAACATATATGTTGATGCATAATTGATCACGAGTGGGCTCTTTAATACTCGAGTTATTAAGTTCTTAGGGGACTTTGTGCGTAGTGACCTAAGGCTTTTATAGTCTGGGATCCAATAGCCTAACGCTTGCTACATGGGTATTATTGTATAAGTCTTTTGTGGACCTCACTCATCGCATGGTCAAATAAGCATGTTTGTGTTTATTATGTGTTATCAATAAAAGCATTAATCCGTGTATAACTCCGATATAAAAATTGAAGTGTTGTCATTCATTTTGAGTTTATCTTTTATTTTATTTATAATCTTGTGATTTCCTTGATGAGTAGTGTGATGGTTATTAATATAGTTGCGAGAGTATATTATTAAGCAATTGCTCACACACATGTTTCTGGCTTGTGAGTTGAGTTGCTCCAAGAACATGGTTAAGAAACCAAAGGCAAACAAACCATGTTGCTCTTGTGAATAGGTTGGTCATTGGAGTAAGGAATGTCCAAGTAAGAAAGCTAAGAAAGTTGGAGTGGTAGCTCAAGCAAATATTGTGCTTGGAACCATGAGTGGGCATGTAGCTAACATGGTTGTTGGTGAGGTTGTTTCATCTGGAACCAATGACGGGTATGTTACTTACAACCGTGTACAACTTTCCACTTATTTGTCACATGAATGGTTGATTGATACTGGAGCTAATGTACATATTTGTGCTGATATTAGTTTGTTTGTATCTTATCAACAGAGTCATGGAGTGATAGTGACAATGGGGATTGCTAGTGTTGCACAAGTGCTTGGTATAGGAAACGTGGACATGAAGTTTGCTTCTGGGTGGATTCTATCTCTCACTAGAGTGCATCATGTTCCATCTATTCATAGAAATATAATAAGTGGAAGTTGTTTATTTAAGAATGTCTTTGAACTATTTTTGAAATGTAATAAATTAGTGATTACTCACGTTGGTACATTTTTTGACAAGGGTTACTTTTCTGATGTTTTGTTTTTGATAAATGTTGAACCCATTTTGGGTGATTTTATTAATGATAGTGTTGCACCTTCTATTAATTATGTTGAATCATCTGACTTGTAGCACTTACGACTTGGTCATTTAAAATTTGGTGCTCTAAAGAATATGATGAAGAGTTGATTCTAAAGCATGTCATTGATAAGAAATCGAAGTGTCAAGTATGTGTTACTGCTAAACAAACAAGGAAGCCTTTTCATAATGTTGTAAGGGATTCAGACTTGTTAGATTTAGTACACTCGAATATATGTGAATTCGGTGGTGTGTTGACTAAGGATCATTGTAGATATTTCAATACCTCTATAAATGATTTAGTAGATATTGTTATGTTTATTTTCTAAAACATAAAGATAAAGCACTAGATAAATTCATTATGTTTAAAAATGAAGCCAAAATATAAACTGGAAAAGTACTTAAATATTTGAGGTCTGATAGAGGTGGTGAGTATACGAGTACCTTGTTTAATGAATTTTGCGCAAGCAATGGTAAAGTTCATGAGGTTACTCCACCATACACACCTGAGTTCAATGGGTTGGCAAGGAGAAAGAATAGAACTTTTAAAGATATGATTAACAGTATGTTGATTAATTATTGGTTGCTTAAGTACATGTGGGGAGAGGCTCTAAATACGGCTTGCCACATTCTGAATAGAGTCCCCCTGAAATTTATGGATAACACACCTTATGAATTATGGAGAAAGCGTAAGGCAGGTTTGAGTTATATTCATGTGTGGGGGTTCTTTGTTAAGGTACTTGTCTCTGAACACAAGAAAAAGAAACTAGGTCAGAAAACTGTTGATTGTATCTTTTTGGGCTATCTTGAAACCACAACTGCTATGAGATTTATAGTTTTAAATCTGACATAGATGGGATTGTGGCGAATACGATAGTTGAGTTTTGTGATGCAAATTTCTTCGAGAAAGTGTTCCCTACGAATACCGGTATACCTTTGGGTAATTCTAAGGATGATCCCACTCACACATCAAGTTTTATTCCTGATTATGTGGAAAAGATGACAAATGTGGGGGCGGATCCCGGTAATAACTCTACTTCTAACGAAGCAGAGGAACCCGGAAGAAGTAAGCGTGCAAAGGTAGTCAAGGACTTTGGAAGTGACTTTATCACTTACAATATCGAGGATGAGCATTTAACTTTCCGTCAAGCCATGGATTCTTTGGAGTCAAGGCATTGGAAAGGCGCTGTGAAGAGTGAAATTGACTTAATTGTTTATAACGGAACATGGGAGTTAATTTATCTCCCTCCTGGGTGTACTACTATTGGATAGAAATGGATCTTCAAGAGGAAGCTAAACCCTGATGGCTCAATTAATAAGTATCGGGCTAGGCTAGTTGTTAAGGGCTTTAGGCAAAGGGAAGGCATTGACTATTTTGATACATACTAACCTGTTGCCCGAATTACAAAAATCAGAATTCTTATTGTATTGGCTTCCGTACATGGTCTTATCATCTATCAAATGGATGTAAAGATACATTTTCTTCATAGTAACCTTGAAGAAGACATTTATATGGATTATCCTGAGGGATTTGCTGCTTCTGGTAATAAGAGGAAAGTATGTAGACTAGTCAAGTCCATCTATGGCCTTAAACAAGCACCTATAGACTGGCATAAAAAGTTTGATGAAACTATTTTAGACTTCGAGTTTTTAGTTATTGAAAGTGACAAGTGTTAGGAGTTGTCCCACATCATTTGTGGGGGGCAGATTTCTAGAATATAAGTAGCCAGTTAACTTCAATTAGTATGAGGCCTTTTGGGAGGTGCCCAAAAACAAATTTGTGCGGGCTCGGCCCAAAGCGGACAATATCATACTAATGTGGAGTTATGGCGTGCTCAGCAAGCCCAACAAGTGGTATCAGAGCTTCAGGTTATAGACAGTCCATAACAATCTTACGTGGGCTCCAGAATGGACCTAGGGAGCGGCAGATGGGCTACCAAGTATGGGTTCAAGGAAAAAGGCAGGTGGGCCTTCCAGTACGGGACTAGGGGGAGTCAAAAAGCCCGATTGATTTCCAATATGGGTCAAGGGGGAGCCAGATCGCACAATCAGGAGGCAGATCCGACAGGTGTATCCCACATCATTTGTGGGAGGGGCAGTTTGCTAGTATATAAGCAGCCAGATAACTCCATCAGTATGAGGCCTTTTAGGAGTGACCCAAAAATAAACATGTGCGGGATCGGCCCAAAGCGGACAATATCATACTAATATGGAGTTAAGGCGTGCTCAGCAAGCCCAACAAGTGGTATCAGAGCTTCAGGTTATAAACGGTCCATAACAATCTCATATGGTCTCCAAAAGTGACCTAGGAAGAGGCAGATGGGCTTGCCCCAGAATTGGCTCAAGAAAAAGGCAGACGGGCCTTCCAATATGGGCCTAGGGGGAGCAGATAGCCAGATGGACTTTCAGTATGGGTCGAGGGGGAGCGTGGTCACACTGAAGGAGGCAGAATCGACAGGTGTCGGACCCGATGTGTGAATGGGAAAAATTTTAGGAGTTGTCCCACATCATTTGTGGGAGAGGCAGTTTGCTAGAATATAAGCAGCCAGATAACTCCAATTAGTATGAGGCCTTTTGGGAGGTGCCCAGAAACAAATCCGTGCGGGCTCAGCCCAAAGCGGACAATATCATACTAATGTGGAGTTAAGGCGTGCTCAGCAAGCCCAACAAGTGGTATCAGAGCTTCAGGTTATAAACGGTCCATAACAATTTCACGTGAGCTCCAAAATGGACCTAGGAGGAGGCAGATGGGCTACCCAGTATGGGCTCAAGGAAAAGGCAGGTGGTCCTTACAGTATGGGTCTAAGGGGAGCAGATAGCCAGATAAACTTCCAATATGTGTCCAGGGGAGCAGATTCACAATCAGGTGGCAGAATCGACAGGTGTCAGGCCCGATGTGTGAAGGGGGAGATTGTTAGGAGTTGTCACACATCATTTGTAGGAGGGGCAGATTGCTAAAATATAAGCAGCCAGTTAACTCCAATTAGTATGAGGCCTTTTGGGAGGTGCCCAAAAACAAATCCGTGCAGGCTCGGCCCAAAGCGGACAATATCATACTAATGTGGAGTTAAGGCGTGCTCAGCAAGCCCAACAACAAGTGTGTATACTATAAGGTTAGAGGTAATAATTGTGTGACTGTGTGCTTGTATGTAGATGATAGTTTGTTGTTTGGAACCAATATTCAGATTATTAACAAGATAAAGAGTTTCTTGAAGAGGCACTTTGAAATGAAGGATATGGGTGAGGCTGGTTTGATTCTTGGGATCAAGTTGACTTAGTCAACTGATGGAATAACATTGTCACGGTCTTATTATATAGAAAAATCTATACTTGAGAAGTATTGTTATTCAAATTGTCGAATCGCTAGTATACCATATGATTCAAAAGTTGCTATAGTCAAGAATAGTTCAGGAGTTCTTGTGTCTCAGTTAAAGTATTATCAGATTATTGGGAGTTTGTAATATCTTGCTATGTGACTAGACCAGATATTTCTTATTATGTGTCTAAGTTAGCTAGATATACAAGCTATCCAAAAAAGACTCATTAGGAGGTACTGGATAGAGTTCTTAGATATCTCAAGGGAACTATTTCCCTTGACTTGCATTATCGGAGATTTTCGGGGGTACTCGAGGGGTACAATGATGCAAGTTGGATAGCTAAGAAATACGGTTCCAATGGAGTGACTGGATATGTGTTTTCCCTTGATGGTGGAGCAGTATTTTGAAAGTCTTCTAGACATGCTTTGATTACTCGGACTACTTTTGAGGCTGAGTTGTGTGCATTTGATGCCAAATGGACATAGGCTGAATGGTTACATAGGCTTATGAATATGTTATATGTAGTAAGCAAACCGTTTTCTGCCATTTATGTTCATTGTGATAGCCGTACAACTATCGATAAGATCAAAAGTGTGAAGTATAATGTTAAGACAAAGAGACACATCCAAGTTAGACTGAAGTCTATAAGGGGGTCTTATGTCTAATAGGAATATTATTATAGAGTTCATTAGAACTCAAGATAATATAGTTGATTCGCTGATTAAGGGGCTTGAGCATGTTGTAGGCATTAACTCGAGGTTGGGGATGGGACTGGTAACCCATCATGTTTCATTAACAACGGGAATCCAATACACCTGAGAGGAGATCCTTCGAAGTGTATTCAATGTGGTAATAACAAGTTATAAGGATGAATTGGTAGTACTTCTACCATATATGTTTCGATACTATTGTATCTGAGTCTATCCCCTGTAAACCTTAAGAGGTACTTGAACTGCTAGTTAGCAAGAGTTTTAATAAACTTTGATGGAAACATTTTTGGATCATAATTTGATAAATACTGATGAACCAAATACTGTGTCAGGATTTATAAACTCTAAATGGGGTCAAGTAGTAAGACGAGATATTGGCAGTACATCTTTGGAGATTCCCAGCTAAGAATGAAATTGTGAGGTCACAATTAGAGGAAAGGGTTATTCCTTGAAGTATTCAACGAACAGAATAGAGACACGACCATAACGTATCAAAGTCGTAAATATGCACCATAGCCTTTTGACTTGTCATCGTCTATAGAGTGTGGTTACACCAAATGGATAGAGATTCAAGGTGAAACAAAACTCTATCTATATCTGGTAGCCATCGAAGTAGGGGACGTAGGAGGGTTCAAACCCGGAAGGGTACCCAGTCTAAAAATCAAGTCATGATAAAATATGATATGCATTTCTGTATGGATTTGTGGGGGATTGTTAGAAAATGAAAAGTTTGAGGCTTGTTTTAGACATGTCCTTTATGTAATTTTCTAATATTATTTATTGGATTTGATCCTTGATATGAGGACTTAAACTTTCATGTTTGAATCTAAGTCATTTTCTAAGTATAATCCATAAAGAAATTGAGGTGAAGTTAGTAGCTTGAAAGGATTGTGTGGGTTTGTCCTACATTAATAAGGTAAAGAGGGGTGGTGTGCTTTATATAGTACCATAGGCAAGAGTAGTATACAACTACTAAGGCATGTGGGTATGCATGGTGTTATTCTATGCCCCCCCCCCCCCCCCGCGCACATACAAACACACACGTCGCTATCTCGCCACGCCCCGGCCCGCCATGACACAACTCGACTCTAGTCGAAGGGCGATTTGAGTGAATGTCTCGCATTTCGCGTATGCGAGGCGACCTGGGCGAGAAATTTTACTGCTTATTTAATTAAAATATTTACAGACTTATTATATTATTTTAATATGAATATTGAAACTGTGTAACAGGGAATATCAGTAGTTGCTTATCAGAAATTACAAACTCTGATTTGCTGGAATAATATTGATCAGGATTTGTTGAGGCTGGAAAATCCTGACGCCTGGATCAGGATTTACTAAGGCTGAATTAGTAAATCCTGATGGGATGGGTTGTCTGTATCAGGATTTGACAAACACTGATACTGACTGTTACATTTCTAATTTTGAGATATATTCTATTTAATGTATATTAAGTCAGGATATTTACTTTAATTAATGTAATGTCTTCAGTTATGTTTGGTTTTTGTATTTTATACAGAACTAAATGTTTTGTAAAAAGATACACTGAAATCACAGACTTATGAAACCCTAGATGCTACTTCTCTCTCTTTCTCTCCTTCATAACATACAGATTATAGCATAGGTTTTCTGGGTGAACTGAGATACGGGTCGCTATTGAGCATTACGTGACCGTGGATGCATTGCTCTCTGATGTTGTATCCTGGAAGTGATATTATAGCAACCCACACAACGTAAGTGGGATAATAATATCTTCAAGAACAGTCTAGGCTTCTCGAAGGTTAGGCGCCTCAGCTGTTGATAGTTCTTTCGGATTACATATTTGATACATTTTTTGTTAAAACTTAGTGTTGTATTCTTTCTTTGTCAATTCAGTTACTGATCATATCTTGTTGTTTTACCTTCGTATTTTGTTTCGTTATTTGGTTTATTGCATATTCTTACTTAATCCCGATTATATAACTGTTCCATTGTTGCGCGTAGTGTTAGTAATTACCCGACAGCTGGGTTTGGTATGCGTTTCGGTAATGAGCTTGGATGTTATACATATCTCATGCGACATACATATAGTGTTAACTACACATCGTCGCCATCAATATAACAATCTTGTATAGACACTTTAATACGATATCAATGAAATTGGGCGGAGACATTATCGATTCGAAATATAACAAGTTTCAATTACTGTACACCCATAAATATTGGACCTACACAAACTACAATTAGTATCAACAAATTTTTTACTCAAAGATAACAGCTACCCAAAAATATCTATTATAACTAGATCATCAAAGACTGAAAAGAAAAAAACTGAAACACTACAAAATATTTCATCACTGAAAAGTGAAAACAATCATTAGGTATAAGTTGTTTCGAGTGATATTTTTACTATACTTAAATCAATTATCAAGTACTGTGCATTTTATTTTCTAACAAAACCCGTACTAAAGTTTTTTAAAAAATAAAAATAACTTATTTTGTCTTTTCTCTGATAAAATATAAGAACAAAACTTTGTATAAAATTTTAATGGCCATTTTTTTCTTTTTTTTAATTTTTTTAAACTTATTTACACATATTGTTAAAATTGAAAGTTGAAAACACTAATAATTAGACCGCCTTAAGTAAATGCAAATGATAACTTGTTAAGATCGGTGAACAAAATGATATATGGGCTCCATTTCAGTGACCAGTTTACTATTTAACACACTGAAAATATTATAAAAATACTTGATATTATATCAAGAATATCATTCTGAAACTATGTGTATTCCAAGTTAAAATCATAAATATATTTCGTTATCCAACACTTTGAGAAATACAATGTCGTTTGTGTCTTGTAGTACTTACCACTTACAAAAGTTAACGACAATAATGATTCTTGTACGAAGTTGAAAAAACAGAAGGATCCCTAATCGCCCACAAAAATGTTTTTCCTTATAATATAAAAAATATTATGTATTCTACATCCATGCTTTAGAAATTTATATTTTATAATTTATTTTCCTTTTCGTAAAAGATATATAAATGTAATTACATGTCATGGATAATTGTAACTTTAAGTTTCCAATTTCATAATACTTCTTCCACATTCAGCTTGCACAATTAACAACGTAGAAATTTCATTACAAAATAAATTTTTTCGATTTAACATCTCACATCCAAAATAACAGTGATGACTATTAGGGAATGGCTCGTGTCTCGCACGGACTATTATGATAGTTTATTATTTAATATTTCAACATAATATTTTAAAATTATAAAACTAATGCTCCCATAAAATACAACTTAATTACAATTCAACAAAAATAGTATCGGAAAATGCCGTTAAGCCTAGGGTCGTAAATGAGTGTGTGATTATATGAAACTAGCTCTATAGCCCGTGCGAGGCACGGGCATGTTCTAAAATATTATAATTTTTTTTATTAATTTTGGTGTATTTTTTGAATATTTGAAAATTTAAATTAGTGATTAATATTGGGGTTACCAATCTTATTTTTCTCTATATTTTTTAAAAAAGTTCTTGATGGCAGTTATATTATTGTCGACTTGTCCATGTATATTTGATATTGCATAATATATATATATATATATATATTATATTTTGTATTGTATTGGTGATATTCCGTGTAACACACGTGTATATTGTACATGGGACAATATACTATCGGCGTGACATTATATATTTTAAACTGTATAATATGGTTTTTGTGTTGTATTGATAAGAATTTCATGTAATAAATGTGCATGATGATGTGAATGTGATTATATTATTGTCTATTTTGTAAGTAAGTATTTGATGCTTTTAGTATGTCATAAATAATCGTATTAAATGTTAAACAATTTTAAAAAAAATATTATGGTTTACAATTGTACTATAAAATTAGTTAGCGATGATTTCTTTTTATCAGCTGCTTAAATCATAATTAATATGATACATGTTAATAAAAAATTGATGTAATTTAACCATGCTATATTAAGAACTATTTCAGATATCTAATTTTTAATTAAATTTATAACTTTTTGAATAATATATTATATTAAAAATAATTAATATGAAATAATATGCTTTAATATGAAATAATGATATATATATATGTAATTGTGTATGTATCTCTATATCTATTAATTACAAAATAATTAATATGCTTTAATGAAGAGTAGCTATTAATTGATATTAAATAGGGTAAGGGTTAAAATCGTCAATTTATATTAAATAAATTGTCTCACTCAACCCCCTATTTGTTCTACTATATATATATAATAGATTATTAGTTGTTTTTCAAATTGAACACGAGATATGTAAAAAAATTATTTTTCATGTTCATGAGAAATTCTTAAACATTAACATGCAAGGCACAATTCGTTAACAAACAATTTTTTTTCTAACAAGCCAAATTTAAATTTTGAACTTTATGACTGATTTCTATCGAGTAGCTCAACCATTTTTGAACAAATTATAACTTGATTACTTAATTGTGATTAATAGTTTGACTGGGCTAAAGTCATTTACGATCCTAAACAAAACGCTCAGCACACTTGATTCCCCAGTGGATATTATAAGAATTTGACAACTATAAATAAAATAATCAATTTGATGCTAACAAGATAAAGAGCCGGCCGCCCTCTCTAGTGTCACATAATTTAACTTCCAAAGGCCTTGTAATTTACACACATAAATCATAAATGGACCATTAAATTAATGTACACTTATTTAGCAACTAGAGACCATTCTCCAAAAAGCAACAACCGCGACTAATTAAATATTTAAATCATAATATCATACTTAACTTTAGAAATGTATATGTCGCGCTTAGATTAAACAATAATTATGATCGTGTGTGATAGTTATGTTTATGGTTGTGGCACTATCAAGGTGGGATTATGTTATGTAATTGCATTAATATAGTAATAGATATTGGTGAAGATTATGCAAGATGTCTACCCAATCTTTCTCTTGCCACATTGCCTAGTTAGTGAATAAAGTTTGGTTATAAAAGTAGAGTAATATATTAGGATTGTTATTACAGGGAGTAGAAGATTGTTAAGGCTATTAAACAATTGAAAAGAGGTTGGGACGGCCAACATTTGTTGGTGATTCACTTCATTCGGAACTGAACAAGTCAATAAGAAGAATATGCGTGACATCGCTCTTGCTAACACAGAAGTCTCTTCCGGAAACTTGATTAAATGTGTGCGGATAAGTTCCCATGTCACAGCTTACACCTCTGTTTAACCAAAAGACTAAAATTATCAACAAAAAGAGTAAAAACATGTTTTGTTTAAATTTAAATGTTAGGGCAGTGTGGGTTATAGGCCCAACAAGGCTCATCGAACGAAGGCCTAATGTGCAATTAAGCTACTGGGCCGAAGGTCCTTCAGGCCCGCGAGATGAAGGCCCACGGAAATCCCAAGCCAAAGCCCACTCTTCTTCCAGACCGTTGGAAATAACAACGGACATAACGCCCCTTTTTCACTCCCTCCTTAATGATACGTAACGAACGAGCAATCATGGCAGAATTGAATATAAAAACCCTTGAGAAGTAAGACAAAAACACACGCATTCTCGCATACACTCTGCTTTTCTTGTATTATTACCACACCCTTACAACCAGATTCTTATTCTCAAACCGGAGGTGAATCGGGGTTACAAACCCTCGCATTCTCTTCACTTTCAGGCATCAGCCGAAGCCACCTTCAAGGCATCCGAAGCCTGTTCAAGCTTCCGAAGGAATCAAGGCGTAACATTTGGCGCCGTCTGTGGGACATACAAGAGTTACAAGCTGAGAACGAGAACATGACAGAAACAATTCACGAACATTCACCGCCGCCTGGTTTTTCCGACAAAGGACAACCATCCACCCTAATGGACGGGGACGGGGTCATCACATTGACTCCTGAAGAAGAGGCCTTACTCCTAAAGATCCGGGCAGAAAAGGCCGCGGAGAAGGGTAAGGCCAAAACTGATCAAGTTGACAAAGAAGCGGAAGCGCGAGCGAAGAAAAGATAGGCTGATGCGCTCCGGCTAAAAGCCCTGCAGCTCCAAAGGGAGTAGATTGAACTGCAAGAACAAGCCTTGCGCGAAGCAATGCGGGCCGATAAGCACGGCAGAACGAATAAGGATAGAAGAGAACGGCGGGTGCATGACGAAGAAGATGAGTCAGACTCTGATTCGCATCCCCGAAGGAAAAGGACCAAGCAACCCATTTCTTCTGATTCGGATGAGGAGCCCGATGGATCCAGCCTCAGGCTCAATCGCCTAGAGAATGCCCTGTTCGGTGATAGAAGGCCCGATCGAGAACCGGTCGTGACACAAGAAATTGAGCAGTATCGACCCCCCCCCCGGCGAAGAGAGGCAATTCCCTAAGATGAGCGAGTTCAATGGAAAAGGAGACCCCGAGGAACACTGCGAAAAATATGAACTCCTGATGGTTGGGATGGGTCACAATGATATTATGTTGTGCAAAATGTTCAAGACTTATCTCAAGGGGTCGGCTTCGATGTGGTACAAGTCCCTCAAGCCCAGGTCCATTGGGTCCTACGAGCAGTTGAAGAGGAAGTTTTTGAAGTACTACTCGCACCTGTGCCGAAAGGCGTAGGATACTGAAGCCCTGGTCCACTGCAGATAACGGGCGAACGAAGAGATGGGGGATTATCTCGCTCGATTCAAGGAAGAAGCTAGGATGGTCACTAATCTGGACAAAATCAAGGCGATGGGCTTCTTAACGGCGGGGCTGGACCCCTATAAAGGTAAGAAGCTTCGCTCATCTCTTTACGATTTTTCCGCAAAATCCCTGAATGATATATATATGTGAGAGGCGAGAACATTCTCCGAAAGATGTAAAGTATTGGGTGGTATAAGGATTCAAGAAGGGATGACCGATAAAAGCGAGCCGACAGATATGAAGGCTCAAGATCAGGTTTTGACCAAAGGGATAGTAGGAAAGAAGGAAGGAAAGAAGCGGATCGTGGGGCCGAACGACAGCGGGATAGAGATTCGGCCGTATTCACCCCATTGAATGCGCCAATCTACAAGATTCTCCGTGAGATTAAGGGCAAACCAGGATTCGTCCATCCCGCCAAAATAAAGGTCCCAAACCACAAGAAGAACCCCGATAAATATTGCGACTATCACAGGGACAAGGGGCATAACACCGATGAGTGCTACCACCTCAAAAAGATCATTGAGTGTATGATCAAAGACGGTGAACTTAATCAATTCATCCAAGATCTGAGAGATAGGCTTGGGCCGAAGGAGAATCAAGAGGAGGAAACAGAGGCCGAGGAGCCAGAGCGAAGGGACGGGATAAGGGGCGAAGTAAAAACTATATATGGGGGCAGCATTCTGGACAAGGATAGTAAGACAGCAAAAAAGAAATATGCCCGACAAGTGTACAATCTATATCAGTTCGGACAGGCGAAGCCCCATATGCCCATGACCTTCAGCACAGAAGACTATGAGGATGTCATTCGCCCGCACGAGGACCCTCTAATCATCAATCCTATCATCGGGCAAATAAGATATGGAAGATAATGGTGGATACAGGCAGCTCGGCCAACATACTGTTCCACAAAACCTACTGCAAGATGAACTTGGCCGGAGAGCAACTAGAGCCCTGCAATGAGGCTCCCCTTTATGCCATTGGAGGGCATCCCATTCAGTTTGAAGGAAAAATTACTCTACCAGTCCTCCTAGGCAATTTTCCATATACTGTCGAGAAGCTAGTGAAGTTCTACGTAGTTCGGATCGAAAGCCCGTACAATGCAATATTTGGCAGGCCGTTCTCGTCGACCTTTGAAGCGGTGGAGTCTATACCCCATCTTAAGCTCAAGTTCCCAACTAAGAAAGGGGTAGGAGAAATGAGAGGCGATCATAAAACCGCCCGAATCATAATGCTGGAGGATCTCGAGAAGGATCAGGAGTACGAGGGGCCGGACGGAACTGAAAAGAGAAAGCGGGCTGAGTTCGAGCCCAGCGGAAGCCGAGAAACATTAAATATTGAGTTGGAGAAATTTGGGGCCGACCTCTCGAGCCCGATTGTTGAACCCGCCGTGGAAACCGAAGAAGCGGAATTGTACGCGGGCCATTCGGGAAAGATGGTTCGGATTGGAAAAAAATATGGGGGCAGATCTGAAGACAAAGGTAATAGTTGTCATTCGGCAATACCATGACGTGTTCTCCTGGGGGCCGGAAGACATGCCCGGATTGGATCCCAAGACGGCAAAGCACTGCTTGAATGTGCAGCCCGAGGCCAAACCGGTGAAGCAGAAGAAGAGGATATTTGAAGTCGAACGACAGAAGGTCGAAGTGGAAAAATTGTTGGAAGCTAAATTTATCGAAGAAATTGAATATCCCGACTGGCTAGACAACGTGGTGGTCATCAAGAAGTCGAATGGGAAGTGGAAGATGTGCGTGGATTATACGGATCTCAATAAAGCATGCCCGAAGGATCACTATCCATTGCCCAGCATCGACCAATTGATAGATGCCACGGCAGGATATGAGGTACTTAGTTTTTTGGATGCTTTTTCTGGTTATCATCAAATTGCTATGAATGACGAGGATGTGCCCAAGACAGCGTTCATAACTCCGAAGGGGACTTATGCTTATATTAAAATGCCCTTTGGACTGAAGAACGCTGGAGTCACATTCCAACGAATGGTAAATAAGGTCTTTAAAGAGTAGATCGGAAGGAACATGGAGGCATATGTGGACGACATGATTGTAAAATTGTTGTTCCAAGATCATGCCGAAGACTTAAAAGAATGCTTCGAAACGCACCGAAGGAACAACATGAGGATCAATCCGAACAAATGTACCTTCGGAGTCTTCAGTGGCAGTTTCTAGGTTACATGGTCAGTGCCCGGGGGATAGAGGCGAACCCAGAGAAGATCGAGGCATTTATTAATATTGAAACTGCCAAATACATCAGAGACATCCAGAAATTGACAGGCCAGCTCACCGCCCTTCGGCGCTTCATTTCCCGGTAGCCGAGAAGGCACTCCCCTTCTTCGTCGTGCTCAAATGGTCAAAGAATTTTGAGTGGGGGCCCGTGAAGGGTATTTAGCACATAGATGCAACGAAAACGTAAATTTAAATCTTAAAAAAAAACTTAAACCCTCCGCAAGATCCATGCGAAAAATAATATTTAATTCGTAGTTCAGTATGTTTATCTTAAGAAGCTTTACGTTAATGGAAAGATGGAGGTCTTTAATAGCGATCCAAGAACGATGAACGGAAATCCCTAGCGGCTGCTCCTCAAGTGTGAACCACTCCACCGGTATCCACTAAGAAATAACTATAATGAAGGAGGAGGAGATGGAGAGAATTAGGGTTTTGTAAATCTTTTTGGTTGAGGCAAAAATAGGGTCTATAATAATATATTTATAGGCAAAATTTTCAGCTGAAAATTTTCCCATAAAATATTATTATCATTAACCCTTTATTATTCTCACTAATAATTAAAACACCTTTTAATTATTAATCATTTTTCTAAACTCTTTAGAAATAATTCTCTCACTTGATTTAATTTCCAAAAATTAAATTCTTAATTAATAATATTAAGAACCTTTTCTTAATTAATTAATAATCAATTAAATCTTATTTAATCAATTATTAAATTTGCCAATTAATTATTTATTTCATAAATAAATAATTATCAACCATTATTAATTAATTCCTCCACCATTAAATCATTCTCTTTTATGGTGTGACCCTATAGGTTCAATATTAAGCCGGTAGTAGAAATAAATAATAATAAAACTATTTTATCATTATTTATATAAATTCTCTAATTCATTAAATATGATTAATTAATTAATCATATTTATTCTACATCGTGAGGGATACTTCTCAGCATATCGCGACTATCCGGATAATACGAATTCACTGCTTAGAATACCAAGAACCTATTCAGTGAGTAGTTACCATACAATTAATTCCTTCTACCCTGCAATGTCACGATTAAATACAAGGCATGGAATTTGTGTCAAGCCTATCTTATTTAATCACTTGCTTTCCCATTCACTATGCTTAGTTCTATTTAATGTAAATTAGAAACTCCTTTCTAATTTCATTCACTCTGACCAGAGATTCCTGAACTGACATAAGTGGATCAGCATTGAACATTCTCTTCCTACACTGGAAGGGGTGGAATCCTTTATTGATCATACACTATCTTCGTGTACAAATTTCTATACCCAGTAGAGCCCTTATAATTGTCCTTTGAGACTAAGAACTAAACCAAAGCATAGTTCAGTGTACACAAGATGACTATGATGACCTCAAGTCTAAGGATACTTGTACAACTATCATTATGTGAACAACTGCTGACACGTGAGTGAACTCCATCAGTTGTTCAGTTGTGTGAGTCATGTTCAGTGAACTTATTCTATAATAAGCACCTACATACTAGCTATAGTGTCACCACATAAATGTCTATGAGAACAGACATTCTTCATAATGAAGCAAGCATAGTATGTACCGATCTTTGCGGATTATTAATTACCAGTTAGTAATCCTACGACCAGGAACTATTTCAGTTTAGAGTTATCATCTTTTAGGTCTCAATATTATGATCTCATCACAATCCATCAAAAGCTTTACTCTAAACTGTGGTATATCTTATTTAAACATTTAAATAGATAGAGCCCGCAATAAAAACAAAACAAGCCTTTTATTAATATCAATGAAATCAAAACAGATTACATAAAAGTTATTCCTAAATCCTCATACATGATTGGACTTAGGACATCTCTCTTTCAATCTCCCACTTGTACTAAAGCCAATCACTCTGGTATCTAATACCCATCTTGTCTTTATGACGATCAAAGTGACTCTGAGAAAGTGGCTTTGTGAGTGGGTCTGCTACGTTGTTATGCGTGTCAACTCTCTCGATGTTGACATCTCCTCTTTCAACAATCTGAATTGCACCACCATTCAGAGTAAACACGTACCCTGACATGGATTTGCTATCACTTTCTGATTGAAAACTAGAGTCAATATAACCCTCTATTTTCAACTCAGATTCACCACCAGAAACAAGAAAAATGTCTTGAGTCCTTCGCAAGTACTTAAGGATGTTTTTCACTGTTTTCCAGTGGTCTTCACCTGGATTGGACTGATATCTGCTCATCACACTAATTAAATAAGCAACATCAGGCCTTGTACACAACATCGCGTACATGATAGATCCTATTGCTGAAGCATAAGGAATCTTACTCATACGCTCTCTTTCCTCAGGTGTCTTAGGAGACATTTTTTCGAAAAGGGACACTCCATGGCTTATCGGTATGAGACCTCTTTTGGAGTTTTCCATGCTAAACCTTTTAAGCACTTTCTGGATATATGTACCCTGGGTAAGACCTATCATTCTTCTAGATCTATCTCTATAGATCTTCATACCGAGAATGTAGGATGTTTCTCCCAAGTCCTTCATGGTGAAGTTCTTTGATAGCCATACTTTGACTGATTGTAGCATCGTTATATTATTTCCTATAAGAAGTATGTCATCCACATACAATACAAGAAATGTTACCGCGCTCCCACTAACCTTCTTGTAGACACATGGTTCATCAATGTTTTTGATAAAACCAAACTCTTTGATTGTCTCATCAAAACGGATGTTCCATCTACGAGAAGCTTGCCTTAAACCATATATGGTTTGCAGCAGCTTACACACTAGGTGTTCATTTCCCTTGGAAAGAAAACCCTCTAGCTGTGTTATATACACTCCCTTCTCAAGTTCCCCATTGAGGAAGGCTGTTTTCACGTCCATTTGCCAGATCTCATAGTCGTAGTAAGCAGCAATCGCAAGCAAAATCCGAATTGATTTTAACAGGGCTACAGGCAAAAAAGTTTCATCAAAGTCAATCCTTTGCCTTTATCTGAATCCTTTTGCCACGAGCCTGGCCTTATAGGTCTCCACCTGCCCATCTGCTCCAATCTTTCTTTTGTATACCCACTTGCACCAAATAGGCTTAACACCTTCAGGCGCCTCAACCAGAGTCCATACTTGGTTGGTATACATAGATTCCATTTCGGATTTCATGGCACTATGCTATTTCTCTGAGTCAACACTACTCATACCCTCATTATAGGTCACAGGGTCGTTATCATCAATGATTGACAACTCATTGTCATTCTCAATGACAAGGCCATAATACCTCTCAGGTTGGCGAGACACTCTCCCTGTCCTACGAATGGGTTGTTCCACAGAAGGTTGTTCAGTCTGAACAGGTGTTTCCACTTGATCCGTAGTAGTTTGTGCTTCTTGAACTTCATCAAGTTCAATTTTGCTCCCACTGTTTCCTTCAAGGATAAACTCCTTTTCCAAGAAGGTAGTATATCTGGAGACAAACACCCGATGATCGGTGTAAAAGTAATACCCTAAAGTCTCTTTAAGATATCCCACAAAATTACATTTTACGTATCGAGATTCCAGCTTATCTGGGTTAACTTTCTTGACATAAGCTGGACATCCCTAAATCTTAACGTGTTTAAGACTCGATTTTCTTTCTTTCCATATCTCATATGGTGTTTGAGGAACAGATTTGGAAGGCACCTTATTCAGTAAATATGCTGAGGTTTCCAATACATAACCCCATAGGAATACTGGAAGATTCGCATAGCTCATCATGGACCGAACCATGTCTAACAAAGTTCGTTTTCTCCTTTCAGATAACCCATTTAACTGTGGAGTATATGGAGGAGTCCACTGGGAGACTATACCATTTTCTTTGAGATAATCTAGAAACTCTCCATTCAAGTATTCACCACTTCGATCTGATCGAAGAGTTATAATACTGTGTTTGGTTTGTTTCTCCACTTCATGTTTATATTCTTTGAACTTTTCAAAGGCTTCGGACTTGTGTTTCATCAAATACGCATATCTGAATCTAGATCTATCATCTATGAAAGTAATGAAGTACGAAAATCCACCCATGGCTTGCGTAGAAATTGGTCCACATATATCTGTATGTACCAATCCTAGCAAATCTGCAGCCCTCTCTCCATGTCCACTAAATGGAGATTTGGTCATTTTACCCAATAGACAAGACTCGCATGTAGGATATGATTCAAAATCAAAGGGGTCAAGTAACCCTTCCTTATGTAATGTCCGCAGTCTATTTTCACTAATATGACCTAGCCTACAGTGCCATAAATAGGTCAGATTTTCATCATCTCGTTTTCTTTTATTAGTTTTTTCAATCTAAAGTAAATCATGCTCTACGTCACATACATACAGACCATTACTTAAAATGCCGCGTCCAAAAAAAAGAACATTATCTCTAAGGATAGAACATTCATTATTCTTAATAATAAATGAAAAACCATCCACATCCAACATAGGAATAGAAACAATATTCCTCACAATAGAGGGAACGTAATAACAATTATTCAAAATAATAGTCTTGTTCGTAGGCATATGTAAACTAAATGATCCTACAGATATGGCCGCAACCCTTGCTCAATTGCCCATACGTAGAATCACCTCATCTTTTTCAAGAGTCCTACTTCCCTTTAGTCCTTGCAACGAATTACAAATATGAGAACCACAGGCGGTATCTAATACCCGAGTAGAAATTTGACCTAGTGACATATTAACTTCGATCATGAACATGCCTGAATCAGAAGCGGTAGTCTTACTACCCTTCTTCTTCTTCAATTCTGCAAGGTAAACCTTGTAGTTCCTCTTCCAGTGCCCCAACTTGTTACAGTGAAAACAAACAGCTAAATTAAGACCAGTCAACTTGTGAGCATCTAGTATGCTCCGGAGTGATAGTGCAGAAGACATGACGAATATAGTAAATCTATAAACGATAAACACATAACAACACTTAACAAATATTCAATTTCATTTCAAAACACCATATGAATCGGGTCTTTATTCATAAGTGTCTCCCACTAGTTTATCTAATTTTTTTCAACCCCCTAAGTGAAAATTAAGCATTCATAATGCTAGTGGGAATAGGGATCCTACATTCCATCACACAACCTCGGTTGTGGCACGAAACGTCATGTGTTGTTCAATAGGCAGATAACATTTGTCAATTACATCTTATGTTATTCCCTAATATAAGTTTAGCCTCTTGAATAATTGAGTCACAGATGTGGCACGACAAACTCAATATTCTAAGTCAAGTCTAACCCAACATTTCGTACAATTGAATCAGTCTCCAACGGCCCACGGTTGTAGCACGTACCAACCTTTAGATTCTAATTCAATGTACACATCTCTATGTAATAGACAAGTATTTCTTATTTTAAAATCAAAGCCCTCGACTGTAGCACAAAACGACAATGATTTAAAAATAAGAACCATTTTCTACCATGTTGGAAGGCTATGACAGACACAAGCCCGTTGTGTCATTGGCCAATTACTACTTGATATTATTTAATTTTAGAGGGTTTATATTACGTTACAATCATAATCATATTATAAAGAGATTCTTTCTTTTAAATTAAATGTTTCAAATCAATAATCGATAATCAGATGATTCCCAGATCGGGTGGAGCATTGTCAAGAGGCGTCACTTAATAACCCTTTCTTACAGATAGAAATCTGTTGTTGACAGAATCATCCTTTCTCTCAATATTGAAAATTCATATTCAATTACGTGTTTCATAAACACAAGAATCTCATGATCGTATTCATAATATTTATATTAAGGCAAGAAACGTTTCCTAATCTAGATTTTCTAGAGCACGCCTTATATTGATTTAAGTTCACCTAAATCTATCATCGCATGGTAAACATAGGCATATATCTCATATATGAAATTAAATAAACAAGTAAATGTAAAGTGAAATAAAGTAAATGTGATTGGTTATGGCCCCATCCTATGTGATCTTTATCAAGCTCATGATAAACGCAACAAAAACGTAAATTTAAATCTTAAAAAAAAAACGAAACCCTCCGCAGGATCCATGCGAAAAATAATATTTAATTCGTAGTTCAGTATGTTTACCTTAAGAAGCTTTATGTTAATGGAAAGATGGAGGTCTTTAATAGCGATCCAAGAACGATGAACGGAAATCCCTAGCAGCTGCTCCTCAAGTGTGAAGCACTCCACCGGTATCCACCAAGAAATCGATATAATGAAGGAGGAGGAGATGGAGAGAATTAGGGTTTTGTAAATCTTTTTGGTTGAGGCAAAAATAGGGTATGTAATAGTATATTTATAGGCAAAATTTTCAGCTGAAAATTTTCCCATAAAATATTATTATTATTAACCCTTTATTATTCTCACTAATAATTAAAACACCTTTTAATTATTAATCCTTTTTCTAAACTCTTTAGAAATAATTCTTTCACTTGATTTAATTTCCAAAAATTAAATTCTTAATTAATAATATTAAGAACCTTTTCTTAATTAATTTATAATCAATTAAATCTCATTTAATCAATTATTAAATTTGCCAATTAATTATTTATTTCATAAATAAATAATTATCAGCCATTATTAATTAATTCCTCCACCATTAAATCATTCTCTTTTATGGTGTGACCCTATAGGTTCAATATTAAGCCGGTAGTAGAAATAAATAATAATAAAACTATTTTATCATTATTTATATAAATTCTCTAATTCATTAAATATGATTAATTAATTAATCATATTTATTCTACATCGTGAGGGATACTTCTCAGCATATCGCGACTATCCGGATAATACGAATTCACTGCTTAGAATACCAAGAACCTATTCAGTGAGTAGTTACCGTACAATTAATTCCTTCTACCCTGCAATGTCACGATTAAATATAAGGCATTGAATTTGTGTCAAGCTTATCTTATTTAATCACTTGCTTTCCCATTCACTATGCTTAGTTCTATTTAATATAAATTAGAAACTCCTTTCTAATTTCATTCACTCTGGCCAGAGATTCCTGAACTGACATAAGTGGATCAGCATTGAACATTCTCTTCCTACACTAGAAGGGGTGGAATCCTTTATTGATCATACACTATCTTCGTGTACAAATTTCTATACCCAGTAGAGCCCTTATAATTGTCCCTTGAGACTAAGAACTAAACCAAAGCATAGTTCAGTGTACACAAGATGACTATGATGACCTCAAGTCTAAGGATACTTGTACAACTATCATTATGTGAACAACTGCTGACACGTGAGTGAACTCCATCCGTTGTTCAGCTATGTGAGTCATGTTCAGTGAACTTATTCTATAATAAGCACCTACATACTAGCTATAGTGTCACCACACAAATGTCTATGAGAACAGACATCCTTCATAATGAAGCAAGCATAGTATGTACCGATCTTTGCGGATTATTAATTACAAGTTAGTAATCCTACGACCAGGAACTATTTAAGTTTAGAGTTATCATCTTTTAGGTCTCAATATTATGATCTCATCACAATCCATAAAAAGCTTTACTCTAAACTGTGGTATATCTTATTTAAACATTTAAATAGATAGAGCCCGCAATAAAAACAAAACAAGCCTTTTATTAATATCAATGAAATCAAAACATATTACATAAAAGTTATTCCTAAATCCTCATACATGATTGGACTTAGGACATATCTCTTTCAGCCCGAGTGTCAAAGGGCATTCGAAGAAGTAAAAGAGTATCTTATAAAGGCACCACTCTTGATGACACCCGATCCGAAGGAAACCTTTCAGCTTTATCTAGCTGTGTCCGACAGAACTCTGGGGGCGGTACTTGTGAAAAACTACGAAGGCAATCAACATCCCGTGTTCTATGTGTCCCATATCCTCAAGGATGTAGAGTCAAGGTATCTCAATGCCGAAAAATTCGCCTATGGGCTGGACATGGCCTCCCGAAAATTGCGACATTATTTCCAAGGCCGGACGATTCAAGCTGTTACCAGCCAACCTCTGAAGAAGGTTTTAACAAGGCCCGAAGCCTCTGGAAGAGTCGTGGCATATTCCATCGAACTCAGGGAATTTGATCTCGAGTACGTTCCCCGAACGGCGATTAAGGCTCAAGCTTTGGCCGACTTTGTGGTTGAATGCAAATTCTCGGGTCCGAAGGATCTTTCACCCGACCAACAACTAATACGGATCCCAGGGAAGTGGAAACTTTTTGTAGATGGGTCGGTAGCCGAAAAAAAGTGTGGGGTCGGCTTAATTCTCTCCAGCCCCAAAGGATTCGAAATATGACAGGCTATAAGATTCGACTTCCCTTGACGAACAATGAAGCCGAGTACGAGGCACTCCTCGCAGGGATGGAGCTGGCCCGAAGCCTTGAGGCGAAGCATCTAATGGCCTTCAGCGACTCCATGCTGGTTGTAAAACACTTCACGGGGGAATATGAGCAAAGAGATCCTCGAACAAAAACCTATGCTGCCAAGGTAAGAGATGCCTCTTTGTCATTTGAAACCTTTGAGCTAAGTCAAATTGGCAGAGAAAACAATGCTCGGGCAGACGCCCTTTCCAGGCTAGCTTCGGCCGAGACACAGAACCTAACTGGTTCTATTTACCTCACCGAAGGCAAGACGCCTTCGATCGAGAAGAAAGAATGTCTGGAGATTCACCAGGGAAACGATTGGATGATCCCGCTCAGGAACTTTCAGGAGAAAGGCATTCTACCTCCAGACCGAAGGGAGGCGCTAAAAATAAAATACAGAGCGTCGAGCTACACAATTATTAAGGGGCAGATGTATCGCCGATCAGTTAGTCAACCCCTTCTGCGATGTTTAAATATCGAAGAACAGCGACAGGCTCTAGATGCGGTGCACGAAGGAATTTGCGGCGAGCACCTGGTCGGTCGGTCCCTCGCCTTTAAAATTCTCCGACAGGGATTCTTCTGGCCCACCCTGAAGGCCGACGCCATCAACTATGTAAAAAGGTGTGTACAGTGCCAACTGTTCGCCACTGTCCCAAAATAGCCCCCAGAAGAGATGGCTTCGGTCCTAAGTCCCATTCCGTTCGCCGTGTGGGCCGTGGATATTATGGGCATTCTCCCTAAAAGCATGAGGCAAGCAAAATACTGCATAATTATCATCGATTACATGACTAAGTGGGTCGAAGCCCGACCTCTCTCTGCCATTACCGAAGACGCAGCAAAGAAGTTCTTCTTGGAACAGATTATTCTCCGGTTCGGGATTCCGAAGATCTGAATCTCTGACAATGGGACCCAGTTCATTGGAAACAAATTTCGTAAGTTCCTGCACCACTTCAGAATTGAACAGAGGTTTAGCTCAGTCGCCCCCCGCAAGGGAATGGAGCAGTAGAAGCGGCGAATAAATTAGTCTTTCAAGGAGTAAAGAAGAGGTTGGGAGAAGCTAAAGGAATATGGGAGGAATAACTCTCTTGGATCTTATGGGCCTACCAAACAACCCCTAGGACATCAACGGGAGAAACTCCCTTCAGAATGGCCTATGGAACCGAAGCCCTGATTTCAGTCGAAGTAGGCTTGGAATCATATCGAACTGAAACCTACAATGTAGAAACTAATAGCTTCGGGCTAAGGGCGAACGTAGACTTATTGGAGGAGGAAAGAGAAGCCGCCCACCAAAGAAACATGAAATACTTGCTACAAGCGGCACAACATTATGACTCCAATATCAAGAAGAGGTCTTTCGGAGTCGGAGACCTAGTCCTAAGGGAGCTGGCCGCATCTATGGCGGCCAAACAAGGAAAGCTTCAGCCTAACTGGGAGGGGCCCTATAAGGTGATCGAGGTCGTTCGGCCCGGAACATACAAGCTTGAAACATTACCGGGCGAAGCAATCAAAAACACTTGGCACGCCAGTCGCCTTCGGAAATTTTATCAGTAAGAAATTTCTTTAAAGTGTACTTGAATTTTATATGAAGAATGTAAGCAGTTCGAGTATAAATAAAGACGCATTTTCTGTCACATTTCTTTATTTACCAATATCGCGGCCGCATGAGTATTATCTGAGGGCGATCCCGAAGACGATAAACTCTTTGGCCGCCGCCATTGTCTAATTTGTTAATGAAGCATGTAACATAAGGGGCAATCACCCAAAACTCAAACATCCTTCACTACACTACTATTATTTGATTTGCATGTAGGGCACACGAAGGGCCTTAAGGGGCGAACATAAGATCAGCCCGCATCCTTCTCCCTTCCCTTTATTCGTATGATATTAAAGAGGTTCGAAGGAAACCCTGTCCAGGGGAAATCTTAGAGAAGGACATGATCCTTCGGCCTCAATCGTGTATGTATTTAAAATATATAAAGAACAAAGACGACGGGAAATCCCGAAGAAGACCAGCCGAAACATCTTATTAACCGGATGAACAAAGACATGCTGGATGAGGGCAATCACAGAACGATCAGCATCCTTGTTCCTTCGCTCAAGAGCAGCCTTTTAAAGAATTAACAGTCTGAAATCACCTTCGGCCTTTAACCCTTGGGACCATAAGGGGTAGTAAGGCATTGCTAAAATTGTTTGTTAAGGCGAATAAAGCCGAAGATACAATTCATTCTATTAAAATTGTTAAGGAGAATAAAGCCGAAGATACAATTCTTTTTATAAAAATTGTTAAGACGAATGGATAAAGCCGAAGATACAATTCATTTTATTAAAATTGTTAAGGCGAATAAAGCCGAAGATACAATTCTTTTTATTAAAATCGTTAAGGCGAATGGATAAAGCCGAAGATGTGATTCATTTTATTAAAATTGTTAAGGCGGATAAAGCCGAAGAAACAATTCTTTTTATTAAAATCGTTAAGGCGAATGGATAAAACCGAAGATGCGATTCGTTTTATTAAAATCGTTAAGGCGAATTGATAAAGTCGAATAAGCGATTCATTTTATTAAAATAGTTAAGGCAAATCGATAAGGCCGAAGAGACGGTTCATTTTATTAAAATTGTTAAGGCGAATAAAGCCGAAGATACAATTAGTTTTACTAAAATCATTGACAAATAAAAGAAATAATGATGACGAAAGATGAAAGATGCATTAAAATATAAAAGCCTGAAGGCTAGTTAAATTATAAAAGCTCGAAGGCAGGAGTACATATTACAAAAAATAAAATTACAAGTTAAGAAGACGAACGAAGAAAGCCGCTGCAAGAGTTGGGTACGACCATGGAAACACCAACGGCAAACTTCACAACAAGATCATCTTCCATCATATCAAGCACCTCAGTGTTGAAAGCTTAGGCCTGAGGGACTTCATCCGAGAGCTCTTCGTCTTCGCCGGAGGAGACATGAGGGGCTTCAACTATTGGCCGGTCGATAGGATCCTCCAGGCTGTCGTCCAGCAACTGCTTATAGTCCCAGTTCAGGCCATGGGCCTTCTCCAGGACATAGTCAGTGCCGAACTGGAAGCAGCGCTCCTCCGTCTGGTCCAGCTGCTTCTGCTTCTTCCGAAGCTCCTTGCGGGACCTCTTCAGCTGGACGTTCCGGTGGGAGATCCTGCGGTTCGCCTTCTCCAATTCATTCTCCAGCCGGGACTTTTCCTCCTTCAGCACGGTAGCCTCGCCGTCCAGGACCCCGTTCTGGGCTTTCACCCTTACAAGTTCCTCTTCGGCCGTTGTGGCCCTCCTCTCCATCTCCTTCACCTCTGCCATCCGAGTCTCCATGTCCCTAACTTTATCCTCCACGGCTGCGGCCCAAGGAGCAGCCTGCAAAAAAGACAAGACAAAAGCATTAGAAATAGGTGCCGAAGGAAAAAAGGACGAGCGAAAGAAAAAATGAAGAAAAATTAAAAATATACCAGGGAAAAAAGGATAGAAGCTCGGTACAATCCTCGGTCGGAGAAGCCGAAGCAAAGGCCGGCAGATCGGCCGGGAGCTGGAGACCGTGGCACAGGTTCGAAGCAACCTCCTTCATAGAGTGCCTCGCCAGGTAGACGGTGTGGTCGGACGTCAGCACACCCCATCTGGGGAGATAGGACTGAACGACCCCCTCCCGACCGTGGGTCCTCTTGGAAGGGTTCCCTTTCCTCACCACCACCGGCTCGTCATCATCCCTATCAGAGGCCGCCGGAGCCTGACGGAGCGGCGTGACCCTCTCCGCCTCGAGTCTGTCCTCCGTCTCCTCGGAAGGATTCGGTGTGGCCCCTCCATCAGCAGCTTTCTTTTTCGCCGCCTCTTCTGCGGCCCTCTTTTCGGCCGCCCTGACCTTCTTCCTCTCTATCAAGGCCTCTCTTGAAGATACTGAAATGTAAACAGGAGGCAAGTCAGCATGAGCATGTATAACAGGAATGCATAAAAAGGACAAATTATACAGGCGGTGGAACAAAACTAATTAAAGAAAGAACGAAGGAAGGAAGAAGTTTTGTTACCCCCACCCCACAAGCTGAGGAGCCAATCTCTATCCCGAAACTCCTCGGGACCCAGCTTGCTCACGTTGACGTCTACCAAGGTCGCGTAGTCCTCCTTCTCCCTCTCTGTTAGGCTCGGAGCGAGGAGCAGCGAAGGGTTCACGTCCCGCCAGACGGACAATGGAACCAATTTCCGATCACTCACAAAACACCAGTGAGTATGGGTCTGCTTGTTACTGGAGTTGGTGGCCGTCCAATCTGCCCGGCTAGCCCGACGAGCAATGGTATAAAATCCCGGGCTCTTCGGGTTCTTTCGGAAGTCATAATGCCACCAGAATAGCCTCGGAATTGGGCAAACTCCGGCATGAAGGCACCTATTCTGGAAGCAGTTGATATGGATGAACCCATTAGGATCCATCTCCCCATCTGTCTGAAGAGATACTTCACCATCTTCAGAATCGGCACTCTAAAACCGTACTTGAACGCCGCCTCCGAGATCTCGACGGCACAGTCACCGTACCCTTCAGGCACTCCAGGCGTGTCGTAAATCCGTTCGTTCTCCTTAGGGGCATAGAGCCAGAAGAAATTCCGAGGGACAAAGAAATCTGAATACATCTGAATTATCCTCTCCTTCGACAACTTCGACCGGTTATTCGCCGCCAGGTAATTCGCCACCGATCCGAAAAGGTCCCAAGTCTCTGGGGGGCGATTCGCTCGGTCCATGTCCCTGTATTCGGAAACAGAGCGACATTAGTCCATGTACTCGAGACAAGACAAAGGAAAAATGAAAAATATTAGAAGGCCGAGTACATGTCCCAGAACCGAGTGAACAGAAAAAAGATCTGGAGTCGGCTCCCGAAGGCTGTTCTAAAGGGCAAGTCCCCCGAAGGACGTACTCACCCCCAGAAAACCCTTCGCCTGCCATCTTTAAACTTCAAACCGTCTATCTGCCCCTGGGTCGGCTCCCGAAGGACGTTCTTAGGCCAAGAACCCCCCGAAGATAGTTCTTGGCCAAAAAACGCCTCGCGTGCCATTTTTAAACCCATGGGGGAACCCAGAAAAACTTCTATTTCCTACCCAGAAATGCCCACAAAGTTAAAACAGTCCAAAAAAAACAACAACGCACGCGTAAAACCCAGAAAAGTCCCATAAACTCAAAGCCCAGACAAAAGCCATTGAGCCCACATGCAAACACCATAAAACACAAAAACTTGCATGCAAATGTAAAAGGCAACTGAAAAGCAAGAAAATGGACTTACTGATTTGAAGGTGTTCTTGGATTGAGATGGGATAATCTGGAAAGACGGAGTTGTTGTTGCCCGTGATTGAAAAACTCGTCGCAGTTCGTTGCTGTGTGTAGAGAAACTGAAAATGATAAAATGAAAAGGAAATGCACAAATGGGCTTTATATAGGCGCCTAAAATGAATTCAGAAAGGCGACATTTGGGGGTTTTTAAAATAGACGTCCCAGATTAAAACGGTTGAGATTTAACGGCTGAGATTGAGCCATGAAACGACGTGCCAACAGTTGTCGCGTTAATGCACTACAAGTTCCCACAAGCTTGCCACGTGTACGACCGAAGATCGAGGCGGAACTGAAGCAGTCGCCCTAGGATTTCTTCAACCCAATATGGGCCGAGACCGGTGTCCATCGGTCGGCCCGAAGGCCCAGCCGAAAGACAGGGACATGTTGGTTATAGGCCCAACAAGGCCCATTGAACGAAGGCCCAATGTGCAATTAAGCTACTGGGTCGAAGTTCCTTCAGGTCCTTGAGACGAAGGCCCACGGAAGTCCCAAGCCAAGGCACACTCTTCTTCCAGACCGTTAAAAAGAACAAGGGATATAACGCCCCATTTTCACTCCCTCCTTAATGATACGTAACGAACGAGCAATCATGGCAGAATTGGGTATAAAAACCCTTGAGAAGTAAGACAAAAACACACACATTCTCGTATACACTCTGCTTTTCTTGTATTATTACCACACCCTTGCAACCAGATTCTTATTCTCACACCGGAGGTGAATCGGGAGTATAAACCCTCGCATTCGCTTCACTTTCAGGTATCAGCCGAAGCCACCTTCAAGACATCCGAAGCCTGCTCAAGTTTCCGAAAGAATCTGGGCGTAACAGGCAGAGACAATCTTCAATTCTTCGTAAATCTGTCTATTATTTCACGGGTGCTTGGATAGATACGTTTTCTGAACAGGTCAAAAAATTAATTCGATTAAAAAAAGAGCCACAAACACTACAAATGTCATACGCCATTATCGTACCCGAATATTTCGATCGTCAGCTGCCTAATAATAATCAGACCACCAGCTTATTTGACCTTTTCATACTACATGCAATAGACAAGCATCAGCCCGCATACTTATTCCCTTCCTTTTAGTCAGATGCAACTTGAAATACAAACAGGCAAAGAACGGGAGAGGGACCTTTGATGATGTAGATAAAATACACCCAAAATTGAAAATTTTAATATTTTACTTGGTACTTCCTACGTCCCTAAAAACGTTTTCTATTTATGTTGAAAACATTTCTATGCACAATTTTAATTGTTAATATCTTTAATTTCGGATTAGTATTAAATATTAAAAATTCATTGTATTAATATATTCATAAATAAAATTCAACAAAATCAGACTATATTTGATCTTATAGATTAGACGTAAATTAATAGTCAATCGATTATCATGAATAATACAAAAAATCAAAATAGGAAATATTTTTTGAGACGGAAGGAGTATATATTTTTATATGATTGTTGAGAAAAAATATCAACACAATTTTAATTATTAATATCTTTAATTTTATTTACACTCTTGTACAAGTCAACCAACCAAAAGAGGTGCAGCAGCATCCATGAATGCCGCCCGCCATTTAATTTTTAGCTCTTTCACACCTTTTCTCTGGGAGTACTAGATAGAGTGGATGACTATTTTTATGCACGCACCTCTATTAGTTATCTGCCTTTTTAACGTGTGCCCAATGACACACATTAGTCATTAACTCTAATAAAAATAGTCTTTTTTATTGATGAAACTAATGCATGGGTCATTAATATTTATTATTCAACCACTAATAAGAAGAACCAATTTATATGAGAGTTAATTTATATGAGAGTTAGTGACTATTATGTAGGGACACCATAAAAAATCTCATTAATTATTACTAATTATTACGTGTGCCTTTCAAAGCGGTGAATAGCCAACACCAATTTTGGAAATATTTTCCCTAAAGTTTATTGCTGCAAAAATTCACCAACAATATTGGTAACCATATCTCAAATTTTGCATTTCGTTTTTAGGTGTATTTCTCTCGTGCTAAATTCACTTATTTTTATTTTTTTAATTCGTGTAAATACAAGGGGTTCGTCATATTTTAATAAATTTAGTATTCGATTCGGTGTTTGTAATATGAAAAATATTATGAAGCAACTTACAAATTAGTTTCAGATAAAATGTTAATAAATTAACCCAGTAACATTTAAAATCATAAATATAAAATTGATACAGAGGTTATAGTAAAAAAATACATCAAATGCAAAAATATTCAATCTATAAATTTGTATTAGCTCTCCTCTCCTCCTACTAAACTAATGTGTAACTTCCGATTTGAATATTAAAAGAGAATGATATTTTCAAGATTAACTCAGTAAATTTATTTGAGGTACAAAATTAAATTATTTTATATTTGATAATTGTGTGTGGATATTTAATTAAAAATTATTCACTTCTCATACCCTGTATACAATCAATTATATTTTTTTCTTAACACAAATACATTTAATTATATTTATGACATGTGTCATATTTTTATTAAATTTTTTAGTATCATCTCCTATATGTTTTGTGATATAATTTCAAAAACTTTATTCTCAGGTTAAAATAATACTAATGGGAATTTATTTACTTTCATTTAGGAAGAAATTAGATAATATGTTATATTTTGTTACATAATAATAAAAAATTTAACCATCATTCGAAATTTAAAATGCGGACGGTTTTAGGGGGGCTACGCAGTACAGCCTCGAAAACAGATGGGACCCATAAACAGTGGTAAAAAGAGTCAAGGGGTGTGTAGGGTAAGTGGTCCCTTCCTTCAATAAAAAAGTAAGTGGTCCCACCAAATTGATATGTCGGCCGGAGAGGCATCGCATCGAATTGTATGTATACATACTTTTGAAATGTCGCGGCGACTCCGTCACGTTCGTTAATTTCACAGCACCAACGTTGACGGTCGTTTAATCAAGCTGCACATCTCCCTTGTCCGATTCTAATCATCACACTCCACTTTCACGGCGCCGTTACGTAAAGTTTGAGGCTACGTACGCGTCTCTTTATTTTTTAAACCCAATCAAATTGCTCCCCAACAAAAGTCTAATCATGTAAACACAAGTTCGTGTTTTGAAAATTTGTATGACGTAGTGGGATCATGTCTGGGTTAGAATCCGAGTTACCGGGTCTATCCTCTATTTTCCTTCTGAGAATAACTCGAGCGACCAGGTCCCGCATTTGGTATATTCAATTTTTTTGGATTTATATCGAATTCGATCAAATAAATTTATTTTGGATTTATAACGAATTCGATCAAATTATAAGAATGGCCTTCTGACATATATGGACTAGGATATGCAGTACTCCCTCAGTCTATAGTGTTTGACTTTTTAATAATTTAGTTGACTAATTTTTAATTGAAAGAATGCCCATAATAACTCATTTTACAGTCCTAACTGTCCAAAATACTCAGATACGCACGGACTGCTCAAAATACCGACGGATTACGCAGTACACAACCTTCAATTTTTTTTGTAAAGAATACGCATGTCTGCTATGCATATTCACTTTTTTGAAAAACAAGGAATACGCATTTCACACATGCGTGTTCCCTAAAAACAAAAAACTGAATACGCATGTTATGCGAATTTTGACAGGTAATTTGGGCACTCCGTCCCGCCAAATGGTATTTTGGGCACTAAGCCCCCAAATGATGGATATTTTGGTTTTTCACCATTTTTGATTGAATATTAAAATTTATTTGTTTATTATTTTGAAAAAATGAAAATTATACATTAAAATAGATTAAATATAACTTTTAAAATAGATTATTTTTAATTATTGATATAATAACACAAATTTCTATTACAACTCAGTCAGTTAAATTATCAAAAGTAAAAATATGATAAATGAAATGGGAGTAATATAACAAGGTTTTTTAATAATTTTATTTGAATAACAAGGGTTAGATAAAGCTTTGAGTAATTTATTATAACTTTATAATAAAACTCATAAATCTTTTTTACAAATTTAAGCAGGATATCGATTCTAGTTGGTCCTTTTGTGATTATAATCAAAGGCTATACTGTATGAGCAGGATGATGTTCAATTGACCGGGTCATTAGGTTCTAGATTGCGCCAGCTAATTGCACCTTTCATATCTTAAATCCGCTAAAATACATTCTCATCGTTGAGCTCCAAACTAATGTTCGTTTCTGGATTCAATCTTAATCAAACAGTTAATCTTTTGACATACACAACTTGTCAAAACGGATGTAAATTAAACAATTTGTAAATGGGGGTAAACTGCTGGCCTTAAGATTCTTCTTGTCACGGTTGGACCTAGAGCAAAATAATTAAAGTAATAATCCGTACAAGAAAATGCGAAGGTTCCTGACAAATTTGGTTTATTATTGACATTAGGTAAGAAAACTAGAAAAAGTAAACAGAAGGGTGGTGTCAGCTCAGAATGCAACAAGGTAAAAACACTGACATACATGTAACACATCCTTACACAAACCCATTCCCACCAGCCGCCCATGTCATAACGAAACAAATCGACCCAAGGAGTACTACTGGTATTTATTCGGAGCCAGCTATATTCATTTATGATTACGGTATACGACATATGAACACAGTACGAACTAACACGAATAATTAATGTTTGATTTCGAAAATTTGGTACCCGAACACGAAATAACACGAATATAATTAGTGTCGGGTTTAGGTTTCCGATATAGGTACACGACACGGAACGAAAGTACACGGAATAAATAAATAATTAATTTTTTTAAAAATATATAATATACATATATATATGCTAAATACCAAATGTTAATTTTATCTATTCTAAATTATATATATAATTGTAAATACTAAAATATATTTTATTATTCATTAACTACGTGAGTGAACATTTCACCATTTAATTATCTATTGCACTTTTTAATAATTAATATTTTTTGTATATAATCTGTGTACTTTAGTGTACTAAAACGGGTAAATACGAATATATTAGTACCGGTTTAGTGTCACCAAATTGGTACACGAATGCAAATCTGGGTCGGGTTCGGGTTTAAGGTTTGGTATACGAAAACACGAAAGTACACGGAACGTTTGTACACGACACCAAACCTTGTCGATCTAACCGTGTCTGTGACAGTGAAATCAATAAATATGTGTCGTTAATATATTTGATACTCCCTCTATCCCATTGAATTCTCTACATCACTTTTTAGCACGATTTTCAATGCTCCTTTAAAATAAAACTCCATTCTACTTTTTTAAAATATAATGCTCCCTCGTCAAGTGAAACCGAAGCCTGACAAGGTATCAAAGTGTTCCGGAACGTACGCAAACTAGTTTCAAGTTCTATGTAGCAAACTACTCAGTGATCGGGTTCTAATTCTAATACATGACTAAGACCGGGGAATTCCAAAAATTTATTATCTTATTAATCACAGATAACATGGCAAGTTACACAATAAATATGGAGCAACGAACAGTTATGTACATATTCATAACATTTAATCAAATAACTATCATACAATAATAAGGAGCAACTGATAGTCACTTACAGAACACATAAGCAAATATGTAATACGGAACAACGAGAATACTTGCCTCAATCACGTAAACATATAATTGACATTAGAGCACACATACAATCATTCGTAATCCATTAAACACAAAGCATCTAAAATCTTGATCTTCTCCACGATTCCAATTCTGATCAGATCCTTATTTTCACTTTTTGACCCTATAAACGATATTTTCTTGAAAAACACGAAACACGAAAGTTGTATAGAACGAAAAGACCTTTTCGAAAAGTCCAGAATCAACGAATTTCGATTTACGATGAATTTTCTACGAATTTTAAAATATTACTAATTTATGCTGATAAGAGCCCTGCAAATTATATGAATAAAAAATGTAAGACGACTATGGTGTATTTATAACGATATAAAATCCTATGTCTTAACCTAAAAGTTATCCATATTAAAATCTGATCCAAATTTTAGACCTATTACGTCTTGCATATTGCAAGTTCTTATGTCTTGTTCATGTAACAAGTGTTAAGTTTTAAGTTTGTCGTTTGTTTTTTATCGTAACAGGGTCAGAATTATGGCAAGTGGGGGAATGAATCTGGAAGACTTATATGCAAGGCTTAATTTGGAAGAGAAGGGAGATGGAGGGATTATAATCGGACAGGAGGATGCAGGACAGAGTAAGGATGTCTTGGTGTTGATTGGACGTTTTTTGACGGATAGGAATATAAATTTCTCAGCCATGCAGAATGTTTTGACGTCATTGTGGAGGCCTAGAGAAGGAGTAGAGATTCGTGATATAGGGGGCCAGAGGTTTTCATTTGTGTTCATCATTTATTTATTAAAAAATTTTAATTGTGGTATAATTAATATGAGTATACATGCATGTATTAATGCATGTATGCACATATTAATTATAAAATAATTAATAAGTTTTAATAAATGAAAGATTAGGTGAAATAACTATTATTTACATATTAATGTATGGGTATAATCACTATATTAATTAAATTTCTCACCAATCCCCTCTATTGTTATATTAATAATAATAATAATAATATTAATAATAATAATAAATGAAATATAAATCGTACATATATATATAAATAGTTTATTTTATTTTTTATTTCAGATAATTTAATATAATATTTGGCTATTTCATTGTGTTGGCGAACGATGTTAAATTGATGATAAATAAGAATATATGAGTATGTATTCATATATTTATGTGTGTACGTGTTGAACATGTGTGTGTATATTTGTGTATGCATGCATGCATGCATTAATATATATATATATATATATATATATATATATATATATATATATATATATATATATACATATTTATTGTTTGTATGGATGCATGCACATATTAATTGTATAATAATTAATAATTTTTAATAAATGAATGATTTATTATATGTATGTATGTATGTATGTATGTATGTATGTACATATTAATCATATAGCAATTAATAATTGTTAATAAATGATGATAGGGTAAAATAAATATAATATGTGTATTAATGTAGGGGTATAATCGTCATATTAATTAAATTGCTCATCAAATCCGGTGTTGTTGTATTATATATACTAGCTTAAAACTCGTGCGATGCACGGATCACACATTTTTTTTAATATTATATAACTTTTTTTAAAAAAATTGAATTCAATTCTTAATTTTGTTCATTTAAAATTTTAAATGATATGACTTCATAATAATTATATCAGTAGACGTGTATGTTCAGAACTTTTTAGAACATTTAAACTTATTTAAAGTGATAACATTGGTAAAGGGGGAAATGTTATTTTAACGAAATTATTATTTTATTGAGGGTAAAAATATAATGTCTACATCATGCTGGGACCTTAAAAAATATTATTTTAGCATTATGATTATTTAATCGACTAACTCTAATTTTATAAAAGATATTTGAAAAGGATAATATTATTGATTTAACGATATAGTTTTATTGATAATTTTATGTATATTTTTAAAGAAATAATATTTATGTTTTAATTAAAAATTGATTTTTTAGTTCACAGCAATAGGATACGAATTATACTTAGTTTAATATTAATTTGATTTATCTCCGATCAGTGGTTTACATTATTTTATTTTAGCTCAATGCCCAATACACCGACCGAATCAAACTAATTATTTTTAGTTTAATTTTAACGTTTTAAAAAGTCTAGACCAATAAGATAATTTTGTTTTAGAATGAATAACTAATATATATATGATTTTATTTTTGTTGGTCGAATTGTATTTTTATTTTAATTTTGTGTTAGTCTGAATCAATTGTATAATGTACTTTTTTTATCGTGGATAAATAAAGTAATATATTTTTTATCCAAGTTCATTAGTATATTTTTTTTAGGAGTATTGATAGTATTATTATTTTATCTTAACTCGATTCGCATGATGTATCAACTAAATCTTAATAATTATGTTAGTTCACTTAAATTTAATTTAGCCCGAATTAACAAATTAGAATAATATAGAACTCGGTATGAGTTAAAATATAAATTGATAGAAGAAAGTTGAATTTAATATAAATTACAATGATATAGAGTTCGATATAAAATAGTATTGAAATTGGTAAAGTAATCGAGGAAGTTGACTTTAATATCGATTAGAAATTAGGATTGATGACCCAATAATTAGAATTAGAATAATTAAGTAATGGTAATTAAATAATTTTAGCAAGTACCGACCGACCGACCGACTACCAAACTTTTAATGTTTCGTCTATTATATTATAGTATAGATAATAGATAATAGATAAATTATAAGAAAAATTGATAATGAATTATTTTTTATCCAACGAGATTTGGAAATAAATCTAATCAACAACAAGAAACTCTTTTTTATGATGAAAAAATAAATGAAGGAAATCTAAACCCAATACCGACAAATATAAAACTTTCGTTCTTCCCATAATTTAAGCCGGTATATAATGTATTAAAAAAATGAATTATATCAAGGAAGTTTTTTTTTTTTGTAAATGAAAAGAAAAACATTAATAAAAAGAAAGAAAATATATCATATTTAAAGAGCTATGCCAAAAGTGAAGTTTAATAACGAAATTCAAAGACAAATCGAAGCTATGTAACAATATCTGTATAGGCTACTTATTTAGTGGCGTACAGCTTTTCCCGGAAAGAGTCGGCTCTATCAAAAGCAAAATCTTCTCCAAGATTTAGAGGACCACATTATGGGTCCCTTTAACAATACCCGCCGCGCTTTTGTTTGCGCCGCCCGCGTGTATTGGGCCTACATCTATTCATCCCTTTATTTTTTTATTGATCAAATAATAGTTTGAAGTATCTTGTATTTTAGGAGAAAACATAATCAAATCAAACATATCTTAAATATACTTCGACTTGTTCGAGGAGAAGTAAGATGTACACAGAAATTATGATAATCCTCGAAGAAGTAAAAGAGTTGTTAATATTTTCTTTTTTAAATTAGGTTAATTTATCATTATGAATATCTTAGTAATTCGTACCTTTAACAAATTATAATAGGGTTATAAAATTTATCTTCTCTCGATACATTTTTATCTTCCAGTGTTCCAAATTTTGAATACAATTTTCTTACTCTTTCTTAAAATAAACATATTATTTTAATATTATTTATATTAAAAGATCCCTATTAAAAAATTGCATTATTCCACAAAATATCACAAATTCAAAAATATCAAGATTATTTACTGTGCGTTCCCGAGTTCATAAAAGAAAAGAAAAGAATAGAATATGAGTTATTCTTTTTTCTTTTTAAAATATTTTCAAAAGTTTTTTTTATCATAAATAACCTGCAGCCACTATCCTTTAGGTGCGCATTGGTTAAACCCTGATTTATCAGACATAATCATAAATTCTCCTCCAGTGAGATTCGAACCTGTGACCAAGAAGATAATTATTTATTATTTAACCGACTGAGTCAACCGTTGAGGACATTTTTATATTTATTTTTCAAAAGTTGGAAGAATTTTTTTTGAAATTTAATATTGAAGAAATTTTTTTCCAAATTTTTAATTTTTTTTCCTTTCCTTCTTAAAGATTACTCGGAAACATGTTAAAAAATTAAAATTTTCTCTTTCTTTTTTTTTTCTTTCAAAAAATTATCTCTGGAACACATAGTAATTAATTAGGTATTCAATTTTTTGATGAGGCATAAGTAATCAATGTTAGGGCACCTAAAACGCAATTTAACTTTTGTTTTTATAAGATTGAGAAAATAAAAAAATGAAAGACAGGTGAGAGGGGGGTACATTACACGTGACGAGAAAGCAGCTGGAATCTCGAGAGGGAGAGGCTAGCTTGCTTCTTCAAAGTTGATGGGTCAACGTGAAATTAGATCCGGTCGGTCTTTACCCAGAAGCCGCTAATCATGGACCCACTATTTTGCCTCCATTATAAGGTAAGCACGTATATATACTCCTCCCTCTTTTTTTGCAAAAATGCTTATCCTATATGCGCTAGCTGATGTCAATAAGTTTGAAAATCAAACAAAAATTAGTGGTCCTTGAAAGCAGTGCACTGGGAGATGTATCTCTAACCGCAGTCGTTGGAGGAATCAAACACATTGCAAGTAGGGTTGAAGTTGATGGTTTAACACAAGAAGCCTTCCTCCCAATTTTTTACGATTCAGCGAAATTATGAAGTAATAGGTACACGAGTTAGGATTGGGGTTAAAAATGTTGTTAAATAAAATATTTATTTTTAGTTTTAATTTATTTAATTTTCATTCTAAATCTATTTTGGGCACTACGAAGTCAAGCTGAAACAAATGTCATTCTCAAATAATCCGATGACGTACAAATATCTAATTATTTTATAAATAATATTTAAAATGGGTGGCAATTCATGAAGAGCTCTTTTTGATAGAGATTCATAGAAAATCATTATTTAAAAAATGTAAATACATAATTAATTTTAATTTTCATCATATATAGTTACAAATTTTAATTACCAAATTATAAACGAAATTGCACAATTTTTTATTTAAAAAATCATTGAAATTTGATAAAATAATTTAAAGTGGTTTTGTAGTCAATTACAGTAAAATCACACTTATCCAAAATTATTCCATAGTAGAATCAAATTTAAAATCACTTATTTTTTTCAAATTTCAATTGTTAAACATTTTATTGTATTTAAATATAATTATTATTCTATATTAACAACGAATTTGATGAAATTACATAATAGAATTATGAATTCTCTATATAACCTCTCTTGAAAAAAGGCCATATACAAAATTGTATAATCCTAATTTAAAACAGGGCAAAATATCGTGTAATCCGAATATTAGAAAACTGTAAAATATCAGTGCCGATATTTTTGCAGTCAATTTAATCAAAATTTAAATAAAATAAGATCACGTACAATTAAATTATTGAAAAAACCATATTACAGTAAAGTAGATTTAATATCTTTTAAATATATCTTGTTATTTTTTAACATTTTAAAATAATAATTTATTTTCTTTTGTTTTAAAAAGATGCACCTCAAAAGAATAGTAGGTTAATGTCTTAATGACAACAGAAAACGTACAATGGCTTTTTAAAATAACTAGTATATATCCCGTTTGATGCACGATTATTTTTAGCATATATATTATAAGTTATAATATTGATTAGACATATTAAAGAATATTAATTTTTTTATAATTTTAATATGTTACCGGTAGGATTCGAACATTATAACTCTCAGATAATACTAATTTTTAAAAATAAATCTAACGGTCAACAACAACCGACAACCAAACTTTCAATATTTCGTCTTTAATATCATAATATAGATAATAGTATTCTCGGGATTTAATATAGATTCATAATGGGATTATAGGATGATTAGCTTGTGTAATGTTTGTATCGGTTTCAAAATTAAAATAGCAAATTAAATAAAGTATAAGAAATAAGACTTTGATATTAGTTAGAATGATAATAAAAATAATTAAGGGTAATAATGTAATTTCAGCAAGTACCGACTACCAAACTTTTAATGTTTCGTCTATTATAATATCCAGTACTAGTTTAAAACCCGTGCACGGATGCACAAATCTTTTTTAATATTATATAATTTATTAAACATAAATATTTTGAATTGAATTTTTTATATTTGTTTTTTTAATTTTTTTATTTCTAACTTTTTAAATGATATGACTTCGTGATAATTATATTGATACACGTTTATGTTTATAGTTTTTAAAAATATTATTATAGCGATTTTATATTTTTTGAGAATAAAAATATAGTGTTTCTATTATGTTGGAACTTTAACAAAAATATTATTTTAGAAATGTTATTACTTAATCGATAAATTATAAAAGTTATTTGAAAAAAAAATCATAATACTGATTGAACGATATAATTTTATTGATCATTTTATGTGTGTTTTAAAAATAATAATTATAAGATTATGTTTAGTTAAAAGTTAATTTTTGGTTCATATAAACATGATACGAATTATGCTTAATATGATATTATTTTGATTTATTCCATATTAATGGTTACTTTATTTTATTTTAGCCTGAAGTACATTACTACGACCACATTCAACTAATTAAATTTAGTTTAATTTTAATTTTGTATTTCTAGATCAATAAGATAATTTTGTTTTAGCCCGAATAATTAATATATGCGATTTTATTTTAGTTGGTTAAATTATATTTTAATTATCTTGGATTACTAAAATATATTATTTTTTATTTTAGTTTGGAATATCAATTAGAATAATATAAAACTAAATATGAATTAAAATTTAAAATTGGTAGAACAAGTTGGCTTTAATATCAATTAATAATAATATAGAGTTGAATATGAAATAGAATTTAAACTCATAGAGAAAGCCGACTCAAATATCAATAAAAATTGTAATTGAAAGATCGACTAGTTGCCCAATTAGATATAGAATAAATATTTGAGGGTAATTAAGTAATTTCAGCAAGTACCGATCGCTCGACTATCAAACTTTTAATATTTCGTCTACTATAATATAATATAGTATCATTTATATATAGGATAGGTTCTATAGTGAATTATAAACCATATTAAACAATACAATACATACGTATTTTTATGTATTTTCATTTGTTGGAAGAAATTATTTTTATTTTAGAAAAGGGATGTTATCATAAGTAAAATCAAGGTATGCACACAGAAATAAAAGAAACACATGCTTATTGCAAAAGACAAATCTGCCGGCCGACAGGTTTGTATGTCAATGAAAGCCAACTCGATTTCAAACTTCCAGTACCTCGTTGCTGGGAAAACAACCCTAAACATTTCTAACCATAAAAACGCACAATTGTATAAAGAAATTTTATTAATGTAATTACAAACTTCCAGTACCGCGTCGCCGGGAAAACAACCCTAAACATTTCTAACCATAAAAACGCAAAATTGTAAAAAGAAATTTTATTAATGTAATTACAAACTTCCAGTAACTCGTCGCCGGGAAAACAACCCTAAACATTTCTAACCATAAAAACGCAAAATTGTACAAAGAAATTTTATTAATGTAATTACAAACTTCCAGTACCTCGTCGCCGGGAAAACAACCCTAAACATTTCTAACCATAAAAATGCAAAATTGTACAAAGAAATTTTATTAATATAATTAATAATATAGCCAGTTGTTTTCAATAGAAGAATTACAGTTGAATCTCAAAACAAACAGTTGGAAACCATTGCAAAAAAAGATCACAACGTTTTCTTCTAGAAATACTTCAATTAATTTCACTAAAATTAAATATCAACTATCAAATTTCCTCCACGACACCGTTTCCTTCAAAAATATTCCGGCTGTGGTAGCTCGTTGAGATCAATCATAAGTCCTCTCCGGTTCATATTCACATCAATAACCGAAGACGAGTCCGAATCACTCTGGGACCCGCCCTTAACCCGACCCGGCCCACATTCAGATTCCCGATAACTCGCCGCCGGCCATCCATTAACCGGAACGAACCCCAAAATCTGAACCGGCTGAATTTGAAAAGGGTACAATATGGGTGACCCGAACCCAGATCCACGATCCGACCCGACTTCATTAGCAGCAACGTTGAGATCCAACGTTAAAAACCGTTCCTGACTCGAAGACTCAACAGTACTAGTCGGGCTCTGACTCAGCTTCACATCATAATCATTCATAACTTTAGTACTGGTATCAATCTTCCTGAAATCATTCATATTGATAATCTCATCAGGAGTTGGAAAATTTGTCTTGGCCTTGTTGTTACGAAACCCGCGAGCGGCGGCATCGTAAGCTCGTGCCGCCGCTTCGGCGGTATCAAATGTTCCTAGCCATACCCTAGTTTTTTTGCCAGGGTCTCGAATTTCAGCTGCGTATCTGCCCCAGGGGCGTTTACGTACGCCCCTGTAATGTACTTCATCGACGTTGTTTTGCTTTTTGCATGGCACAGCCGTCTTTTCCTTAGGTGCCATTATTTAGAAAATATGAAGCGTGTGTGTAAATTTGTGTTGAGGGAGAGAATGGAGTTGAGGTGATGAAGAAAAGTGTGTGAAATGTGTGTGTATAAATAGGAGGGAGAGGCGAGGTTTGACTAATAATACGGAGGGAGGGCGGAGCCGCCCTATACGTGTGTAGTGGCAATTGAGTAATTAACATGCATGGTGGTGGTCCACGTGGCAACCAGGGTTTCGTTGGTGGTATCATTAATTTATGCCGTATATCTTGTACATGGGTGAATGAATGGAGGCCTCCCTAAATAATGGATGTGTATTTTATTATGACCAGCGTATTTACCAAGTTTGTTCCTCAGCTATATTAAATGATAATGTTTTTTTATATTAAAATAGATTCAGTTAGATATTTTTAAATGAAGATTAAAATTCATAAATTGAATGAAACTTACAAATAATTTCCTCAGCCCACACCTCCTGTAGAGAGGGTGTGTTTGGCGGTGAGTCTTTAAACTTAAACTATTTTTTTTTAAAAAAAATATTCTTTTAAAAGAAACTGAAATGCAAGGTTAGTTTCGAAAAAATAAATAAGGACGTAAGAAGATGACGGTTTGAGTCCTCCGATCCACGTCTGCAGAATTATTTCACACTTCAGATATGTAACAGACAAGTTGATCCTTGCATTATAATTTCAAATGGATCAATTTTACCTTTATAATAAAAATAAATAAGTTGAACGGGCATAGATGTACAAAGCAGCAATACATACGGACGGCAGACAACTATACTTTAAAATACAGTGTGTAAAAATGTGGTTGCGTGCCGTAAAATGTGTTTAAAAATTTAAAGTGCAAGTATTGACAAGGACAGACACCATATAATTTGTACAAGGGAATGGTGTTGCTACAAATTAAAGTTTTGTATATACCATAGTAAAGCTTCAGCATTCTGTTAGTATTTCATGATACGGGTGATTTTTTATATGGTTATCGGTATTGTCGATAGTTTTAGAATACATGTTTATTTTTTAAACAGTTTTTTCATTTGCAGGAAAAAAAATAAATTTTTATATAAGAAGCAGGAAATGAACTACGGTAGAACCTCGATAAATATATATTCAATAAATGAATAATTTCGTCAAACAAATAATTTTTAATGTTCCCAACATAATATAAATAATGTATTTTTAAATTGGATAATTGAATTATCTTATTAAATTAATTAAATTATCGGATTTCGTGTGTATTCAATTATCGAGGTTTAACGATAACATTTACTACTATATCTTGGCTGGACTTAAAAAAATGATTTCTACAAACTCAAGTTATAAATATTTGTTAGATAAAATAATTACAATTTATTTGTATTAAATAAACCCATGCACACTTTGACCACCTCCGCATGAAGCTTACTCAGTACTACGTCAACCTTTTTATATATATATATATATAAAAACACTGGTATGAGTTAAACGTTTTTTTTTAGAATTGACAGAAGTTCAATTATTTACACTTAAGAAAATGAACTGATAAGTAGTCAGTCGAAAGAAAAACAGAAAAGAAACATTCCAATTTCCCGACATAATTCAAATAGCAAAGCTTCCCCTAAAGGCAGGGTATGATAAATTGATTAACCACCTAAAATTCGTAAATATTATTCTGAAAATGTACTACTTCAAAGTGAACAAATGTCAATCTCCCAAATCCTGTTAGAGAATCCATCCAAGTAAATGAAGGTAGATAATCGAGTAGTGATTATTGAAGAAGTATACCAAAGAAGGGAACAAAAGTATCAAGTGGTCGTGATTATGTTATTATTTCCTCCAACTCAGTTCTTAACGTTTTAATTGATTTACATAGGTATTAACAAAATCATAAAAAAACAAAAGAAAAAGAAAATGCGAGTTAACTTTTTAAAAGTATTAAAAATAAAATCAGAATTCAACGAAAATTGACAAAATCTGAAACTAATCAATAGATTATTAGGGATCGAAATCCAAAATAGTGGGCATCAGAAAGCAGCGCGTGGACTGACCACAACAGCATAACATCCACAGTTCCTCAACTTGGTTAACTTGTCGCCATGCACAGGCTTCTCGCCGCGTGGGTTGGTTAAGATGGGGGCCAGAGGCTCCCTCGGTTACTTTGCCCACGTCTAGCCTAAGCGTGTGGTGTCGGATGGAGAGGAAACCTAGCCCAAGGTTTACAAAACCAGCTTTCGTTTTTTTGACACCCCACTTTCATTCTCATCCCACAATTTTGCATCACCCACGTGTCTCTTCAACACGTGCTCTTTACGCTCCTAGTATCAATCAATGGCTTTATTTCTTTATTTACTCCAACAACTGGGAACACAAACCTTATCTTCACCACTCACCATGTATTCGCCGTTCAACTTTATCCATAATAATTGGTGTTTGCTACTTTATGCTTTATTTGTTTTCTTATTTGGTGTTTGCTTTTCAAATATTAAAATGTAAAAATTGTGCAAGTATCTTCTAAATATTAAATATTTCTCAAAATTTTAAAATGTGGTCAACTACCCTTTTAATGTTAAGTTTATAAATATCAATTAAAATCAAGTTTTGTCGGAGAGACAAGGACCGGCCCGACATACTTATGTATTTTTGGTTGGGTTGGAGGTGATAAAATGAAATTAAATAGGAGATAATAGAAGTTGGAATAATAATATAAGAAAAAAATGAGTTTGTGCAAATTTATTATAATATAAATTATGAAGAGAATAATTATGGTATAGAAATTATGTGATTAATGGTATATATGATTTTGGATTTACAATTATATTAGAAAATTCTCAATACGATTGTGTAAAATTGTCGCATATTCACATTAAAAGTTGATAAGATCTGAATTTAAAGTTACAGTAAATGAGCGAGAAACACAACAACAAGTGTTTTGAAATTAAATTTATAAAAAAATATTCACACGAGATTTTAATGTTGAAAATGACTGTAACGGTGGCGACAGATGATTAGCTTTAGAAAACGTGTACAAAAATGATCCATGTATTTGTGGGTCTGTTGTTATAACTGAGTCATTTCAGTTCTCTAAATTCAAAAGCTACGAGCAGGACAACGGGTCAGATTCGAATTCGATATTGTAAAATTCAAATTTTAATTCAAATATTTTTGAATTATCAAATTCAAATTTGTCGAATTTCTGATTGGATCGGATAAAATATTTTCCGGTTATTCAAAATTACGAATAAAATAATCAAAATTTATATTATTTATACATGCAAAGACCATTAATTATATTTAAATATTAAATCAAATCAAAATACATTAATTTATAAATAGTTTAACACATTAAAAGAAATGATATTTAGTATTCCATCACAAATAATTTTTTTACTAGTAAATACTTAAAAAATACATCTAAAATAACAAAAGTTGATATTGAAATAAAGAGTTACTATTATTCACCGAAAAAGTGTGATAATCTTGACATTAATCTACAATTACACGAAAAATATACCAAAAATATGTAAATTATATGTTTAGATCTAAAATTCTTCGTATAATATATTATTTATTTGTCAGGTTTTAATCAAATTTCGGATTTAAATTGAGTTTCGGATTTCGATCAGGTATGAGTTTAGTAACATTGAAATCCAAATCTAAATCAAAAATTTCATAGTCGTTCTATTCAAAACTCTAAATTTTAAATTAAATATCTATTGGATCATATTATTTTATCCTCCCTACTTACCGGCTCGTTTCCAACTATCAATGAGTCCTGTTCTAATTCAATTCAATGCTTCAGTGTGTACACTCGGTTCATCTTTTAAGAACAGCCATACATTGATTTGTCCTTTTCTTTTGATTTTTGTTTTGAATGCAATGAGAATACAGTCGATAATATAACAGTCGAAGCAGGGAACACAAAGGGACCCTATTTGACGAAGACGAATAAGACTGATGCGTGACACGGAACCGCCAACGAATACGAATCTTTCTAACTGGCATGTGTCTATTTTTGTGTAGAAATTCTTGTTTGCGTAGTGGTGCAAGGGACAATCCAGAAGCAACGGCAGTAGTAGAAGCTGTGGACCCTATTTTCCTAGTTCGGCCCCACACGTTTAGCAGCCGCCAGCCGGCCCTTCACCTAAACAAAATTAAATCTTTTTAGATTTTGAGTCATGGAAACAAATAATAACTGCATTCATATAATTTACTTTTCTGACATATATACCTCCGTCTCATCTCACGTGAATTTTTTATTTATAATATTTATTTAAAATTATCACAATTTTATATTTGGATAATATACTTATTTTTAATATTTACTATTTTATTTATATGATTCATATTAAAATTATTTTTAAAAAATATGCTAATCAAATTAAATCGCATAAAATAGAACGGAAGAAATAATAATATATACAGAAGATATTGTACATCCCTTTCACATTTTTTTAAACCTAATGCTAAGTAACTTAACAATTAATTATTGACATGTTTACACCCCTCTCAATCACATTATCATTAATTAATCAACAAAATTTTGGGAGAAATGTCAATTTATGACCAAGATATATTATTTTCTATATAATATTAATTACATTAAAAAGGGATCCCGAACTGAACATGAAACATAAGATTCTACATACGAGTGTGAGACTTACCTTATAAAACGCGTGGTACCAAAAATGTTCGGCGTTACTAGGAAGATGTGAATGTGATATATAAAAAAAATTAAAATCCATTATCATGTGCGATTCTAGATGTAGGATTCCAATATCAACATCAAATAAGAAAGGGAATGATTTTATTTGTAGATCGTATAATAGAGTATTATTTCATTAGCTTTGTGATTTTTAAGCACGTTGTTAACGACTCCAACACTCTGATGTTGTAGTAAGCAGAATATAGCATCAGAGGATTTTGTTTAACAATCACTCTTTTACTTGTCTACCCAACTTTATTTGGAACATTTCTTCATTGTATAATTACAATTTTTTTAAAATATATCCGTGTATATAATAAAATTATGTTTGCATGAGATATGGAGTTATATACAAATAGGGAAATTACTATAGTACATAAACTATAAAAAAAGAATACTACAAATCGGTTAAAATGTAATTCCACTATAGAAGTACATAATCTTAGTATGAAATTTGTTCCAATAAGAAAAATTACAACAAATTGTGTAGCCTAAATAGTTTTTCGATCTTACATTGGTAATCTCTCTAGTTCCCCAAACATGAACTTACCATCATACTGACGATAATGCCATCACATCCGTGGTTCTAGATTCTCTCTTGTTGTAAACTGCATCGTCAGAAGACCAGTAAGGATCCATCTGTAATGATGCTTGAAACAATATAAAATGTCTTGTACAAGTAAATTTTAAGATAAAATGAAGACCAACTTTTGCTGTAATGCAGTAGAACTCTGGTTCTTGGAGCAGACTAGAAAACAAGCTCTGTCACAATGCCCACGAGTAACCGCAATGAAAACAACCAGAGTGCACCATGTTCTCTCTTTACCACAGAAAAACTCTAACTAAGTCTGCTTCGCATAACGAACTTTCATCTTTGGTTACTCAACTAACAGAGCTGAGACAACCAGATCTTGCATGAACATTGCTTTTCTAGCATCCTGACTGATTCGTTTCTGTCGCTCTTCAATACTTAATGACGGATCAAAACTGCAGGGTGGAAACAGGGTCAAAATTCTTTACATATAGATAATTAAGAATATGAACGGCAATATGTACAATGCCCTAGGTGGCACAAAATTGACTCAAAAGCTATACTCTGACATAATCATCAATATACTATGTTTAACATTCTGACAAATGCACATGAAAGCCAAACAATGTATCATGTCTACCCTTGTACAACAGCAGATATGGTGAAATACTGAGACCCTAAAGTAGTTATAGTAATAAAATCGAGACACTGAGAATGTTACAAATATATTTATTTTGTTAATCTACATATAATAGTGATTCCAACGGATTTTATGTAATACACGGATAGTTTATTTTGAGCTTCTCCGGTACTAGTCCTTACCAAATGGAGGTACAATTTGAATTAGTTTATCAGCTTTGCTGAACTTTTTTCGCTCATGAGCAAACTGCAGTATAAACAGAGTAAACAATAAAAAAGGGAGGTACAACAGGACAAATTTATATACCTTGATTTCCATAAATGTTGTGACCCCGTAATCTTTGTGGATGAATCCTCAGTACATGAGGTTACTGCTTTTGTAATCTCTTCAGCTTCAGAAGTAGGGTAGTTCATAATTAACGATGAAAGTAGAGGATCAGTGGCTGCAGCAGATGGGGCTACAGTACTAGATCGATAGGCACCACCTCCTAAAAGCACCTGCAAATGGGCCTCACGGAGATCTCTCCCCAAAAGAGACAATGTCTGACTGTCAGTAACTGCAACTCTACTTAATCTACGGCGCCTCTGCAAGTATTGGTCAATTAAGGAGAACACTTGTATAAGGCAAAGAAATGAGCTATCAGACCTATTTACTGTTATATATATGCATTCTAATTATATCACAAGGGAAAGCTACAAATTTTAACAATTTCCATTCCAAAGGATATCTTAAGCAAGTGCCCATGTTGCATCCTTATATGAGTTAACATATCCCTTGCAACTTTAACAGAACAGACAGGACAAACCTACAAAGAAATTGCGGATGCTTTGTTAGTTAAAACAACAATTGGTGGTAAGAAGTAGGAACCCTACGATCTTTGAAAAAATCAATAACAATGTTTTTTATAACTTTAAAATGATTTCACTCTCCAAAAAATTCGCTTAGCTTCTAACTATACATGACATTATTCCATTGCACCTATTCAATGAAAAAAAACTTGCAGAAAAAGGAACTAGGGCTAATCGGTACCTTCCAATCAGAACTTCTGGTGAACCAACTAAATAAAAAATGTTTCCCACCATATATAATAAAGAAAGTAGAAAAGCTCTAAAATATATTTTTGTACAAGTACGTCGAAGCAATATTGCCTATGAAAATTTCTGCCTCTTATATTACTTAAGTGCATATCAGCTAAGTTACCCGGACTCGGGTACGGGTGCAGATTCAAGTGTTAGACTCTTAGTTTTTAAAAAATTAGAATTCGTGGATATGGATCCGATATTGGACACAGGTGCGAGGATTCGGCATATAACTTCACATAAGTGATATTATACCTACTTTTTATACATTACATTTTAAATTTGTGTCTTCTACCACATAAAGTAAACATATAAATAATTGTTTTATGTCATATTTATAACATAAATCAAAATGATAACATGAAAATAGTAATTTATAGACATCCCTCGCTGGAATTGAGATGATTAAGTTGTTGTTAGGCCTTATAAATCATTTTGAACTAGATTTCTTAAGGTTAAAGTGTCCGGTTTCCATCTAAAGGATCCGACTCAGATCCCATACGCACACCCATGTCATGTCCGGTAGACACGGGTATAAGGGAAAAATTGAAGAGTCCGGGTAACTTAGCATATCAGTCAACACAGAAAAAGCAGTGTACGTCATGAAACATGAGAAGGTTCTATTAGTAAGCTTGCACGACATTTGTGAGTTTTGAGATTGATGCAAAAAGATATGGATGGAAAAGATGAAGTTTTGTTCTGCCAATTGCTTTAGCTTGTGAAAAGAATCGCCAAGGTCCTCAACTAAATGAATAAAATTGGAAGAGAAAGATAAGGTGAATATCTACTTCAGAGTCCTAACAATGATAAAACACCATAACTTCCTCCTTTCTGTGCACTTGCAAGCATATAATCTATCATCTTATTCACTTTTTATGACTTGTGATATTCTTGACAGATCCTTGTAACTCAAGCACTCTTGTTATGCTAATTGCAATTTAAATCATCATGTGTGTGTTTATATATTTGCAGCAATCATAACCTAGCCACTAGCTTCCGCTCTATACAGTGATAATGGTAATTAATTATTCACAAACATAATTGAGGCCAAAGTGAAATATTCCCTGCTTCTCCCAGATTAAACCTAAGACTTTAATCAAAATGCCTCAGATGACTAGCTTTCCCTGATTTAGTAAACTATCAAAAATCTCTGTTGGTAAGAAGTTGATCATTCAATGAAAAATGAGATTGTTGCTATCTAAATTTATGCAGGTAATCTTCAACAAAGTAGCAAATTAATATATTTAAAACCATAAACTCAGACCCTTGACAAAAATCCTTAGCTCCGGCCTTCTAAACACCTCAACATAAACTTCACTAACATCGATCAAATCATATCAGCACAAGCCGAAATCCAAAATACAGAAACACATAAACAAAATAATAAATTTCTTTTCGAGCCTTGATCAAAATAAATAACAAGAGCCAATAAGATCACATAACAACCATAAATTAAGCTCAAAGATCAAAACTTTATAACACACAAACAATATCTTTACCATTCTCATTAAATTTAGCATATATTAATAAAAACAGCCAAAAAGATCATAAAAATCTAATAATTAAGCACAAAAATGAAAACTTTACAACATAACAATCCTCAAGAAAATGACAATAACAAAGAAAAAAAGAATAAAAAGAAGACTCACAGTGACTCTAGACTCAGAAGGATGGTCATCTTTAAGATGCAAACAAAGAGAAGCTAAATCATATTCATCATAACAGTAAGGGCATGGAAAATCAGGACGACCCTCTTCTTCAACATCAACAAAATCATCCATGTTTAAACGATCTGATCAAAAGAACAATAGTTAATAAAAAAACCATTTAAAATTTATAAAAAAGAATGAATAAAATGGAATTAAATAAAATAAATACCCATATGAGAGGAGGAGGAGGAGGAGAGACGATTGTTGTTGTTGTTGTTGTTATGTTGGTGGTGGTGAATGAAATGACGCTTGGCCGCCGCTAGCCGAGAGGTCCAATATTCGGAATCCATTTTTCTACAAAAAAAAATGGATATTTGAAAAATAGACGATTTTATTTTTTTACATTTGTTTTTTGTATGTATAGCTTTTGTCTTTTTCTTGTATATAGCCATTGAATGGTGTTTATTGATTTGGATAATACATGCAATCTACAAAGAAAAATTAAATGTAATAAATTAATAATCGGGTTTCTAATTTTGTTATGTGAAAAATTAATCAAATTATATGTTAACTATATTTGAAAAAATTAATGAAGTAAATTGTTACCCTCTCTATCCCATTGAATTCTATACCTTATTTTTCAGTACGTTTTTCAATACTTATTTAAAACATAATTCCATAATATTTTTTAAAATTTTTTTTTCTGAATAAAAATTTAATATTTAAATTTTTATTAAAAAAAGTTAAAAAAAATATTATCAAACTATATTTTATAAAAATCTCAAAATACGTACAAAATATTTAACAGGAAGGAGTAGTTAATTACTTAAAGTAGCATTTACGGTGAAAGACTTTTACATACATGCATGTGCTGGGTTCTAAAAGAAAGATTCGGATAATGATAGATCGTACTTACGGCCGACAGGCGACAGGTTGACGAAATGAGAAACTATGGATCGCAGACTGTAGAGTTATGTTTCATCATTCGCCCGAATGATGAAGGATTCTAGTCTTGCATAATTTTACTCCATCGGTTCTGAAATAAGTCCATTTTTGTAAAAAGATTATTTTTAAAAAATTGTGCACTGACAGTTTAAATATCACTATTTAAATTAAAAAAAATTAGTTTATATCCCGAGATGTATTTTATATCATATATAATAATTATAAAGTAAATTGCATTTGGTGGCCTGTACTATTTTAAATTTGTACTCTGGTTGTCAAATTATTTCATTCAGCATTTGAGTGGCCGGATAAATCTTTTTAAAACAGAAAAAAGACTTGCGTGAACGATGTTAGAGCCGTTAATCGTAGAAAAAGGCAAATTGGGTCGTTCATATTGCAACGTCTATATTCTATGTATATACATGTATATATGTGTGTACAATTTATCTTAACACACCCAAATAAAAAAAACTCAAAATTCAAATCAAATCAAACCTAATAATGAACTATTAGTGTTTTTACAAAAATTGTACAACGGAGAAAACGTCATGGACTGAGTATAATCCGGGGTATCGATTCTTAACATGTGCCATCCAAACCTGCAACTTCTCCAAATGGGCTGAGTGGGACTTAAGTTCTCAAAGCAAATGTGTGATTAACGGTCTGTTGAGGAACATAAGAAGAAAGGATAAAGATCATATCATGTAGGTGGTGACTGCTCAAAATGAGTACAATGAGGAGATCAAACAGTTGAAGAATGAAGTAATTTTGTGTTGCTGTTATTATATGTTTTTCATGGTTGGTTTAGCTCAGTTAGTGAGGAAAAAGACAATGCCTAATGATGTTAAATGTAGTTGATAGAAGGATGTTGGTTTTAAGCCTTTATGTTCTTGTGTGTTCAAGTAGTAATTGGTTTAAGTTAGTTGTTGTTGTGAATATGTTGTGTACTTGATGATCTCATTAACAAAACACCTTAATAGATTTTACTTAGTGAAAAATGTAGCACTCGACGGATAAAGAATATAGTCCCGACGGATGACTCAATATAGTCCCGACGGATGATGATCAATTATCCATCGAGTGAGTAGCTTATGTAATAATGAGTCTGTAGCACATTTTTGCATACACCTTATTTAGTTTCTGTAGTAGCACTCAAGTCATGTTGACTTTAATTAGATATGCAGAATAGGTTGATTAATTGTACATAGATGATGTCTTGTAATTCTGCATAAATGAAGTGAAGTCAAGTGCCAGATAGCTACCCGACGGATAAACAACAATGCCACTCGACGGATGATCAACAAGGCAACCCGACGGATGATCATGTACCCGACGGATAATCAATTCAAACATCAGTTGACAGTGACAACACAGTCACATGCGTCGAGTGTATGCAAAAAGGAATGTGGAAGCCTATTCAACTAGGTTTTAGAGAATAAAGAAGCATTGCCATTTCCATGCTATTATGAAGATATTCAAAAATGCTGGAATAGATTAATGAAGCAGCATAATATTAGACTTGATAGGTTTTATTTTATTATCTTGTCTTATTACTTTGTAATCTTGGTGATATATAAACCAGGAAGTAGCAAATAGAACAACAAGAACACTAAGCAAGAAAATTCTTAGGGAAACATTTGTAAGCTGTATTCTTAGCATTTCTCTGTAAACTTAGTTGTTCAAATTTATAAACAGCTGTGAGCAAATCTTGCTACATAGAGTTCTCTTGAAATAATATATATCCCTGGTGGATACATTCAAATCCACCAGAAAGTTTTTAAAGACTTGTATTTTTAATTACTTGTGTTTTGATTCATTCCAAGTTATTATTCCGTACTTTGCAAATCAATTCACACATATATATATTTTAAGTTAGAACACTTTTAAACCAAGAAAAAGTTTCAAGAATTCCATTCAACCCCCCTTCTGTAATTCTTGTTGCATTGTTAGGGACTAACAATTGGTATCAGAGCAAGCTCTTGATAAACAAAGAGTTTAAAGATCACAACAAAATAACAAGATGAACAAGAAGGATGTTGGAGTCAAGATTCCTTTTCTGGATAAAGATAATTACCATCATTGGAAGGTTAAAATGCATCTCCATTTACTTTCTCAAGATGAGGCCTATGTAGATTGCATAGAGAGAGGCCCTCATATACCAATGCGAGCTGCAACTGGAAATGAGTCATCAGTCCCCAAGCCAAGGCATGAATGGTCTGATCACGATATTGAATAAGTCAGAAAAGATAAGAAGGCCATGAATATCCTGTTCAATGGAGTTGATGGTGACATGTTTGACAACATCATCAATTGCAAAACTGCCAAAGAAGTTTGGGATACTATACAAATTATCTGTGATGGCACTGAGCAAGTAAGGGAAAATAAGATGCAGTTACTCATTCAGCAATATGAGCATTTTCATAGTGAAGAAAATGTGTCTCTCACTGACATCTTTAGTAGATTTCAAAAACTACTAAATGCTCTGAAGTTGCATGGAAGAGTCTATCAGACAAAATACTCCAATCTTAAGTTCCTTAGATCTCTTCCAAAGAAATGGAAACCTATGACAGTCTCATTGAGAAACTCACAAGATTACAAGGAGTTTACTTTGGAGAGACTGTATGGCATCCTGAAAACTTATGAGCTTGATATAGAGCAAGATGAGAGGATGGAGAGAGGAAAGAAGAAAGGAGGATCCATTGCACTAGTTGCTGAGTTAGAGAAAGAGAAGAAGATGAAGATGGAAGCTGTTAAATCAACTTCAAAGGTCTGTGAAAATAAGGGCAAGGGGCTGGTAGCAGAAAATGAAGATTTTTTGAGCCAAAATGATATGGAAGATATTGATGAACATCTAGCATTTCTTTCCAGAAGATTTGCCAAGCTCAAGTTCAAGAAGAACTTTGGAGCAGCCAAGCCAAATAGAAATATGGTGGATAAATCTAAATTCAAATGTTTCAAATGTGGCTTGGCAGGGCACTTTGCCAGTGAGTGTAGAAAGTCAGATTTCAACAAAAAGAAGTTTGAGCCTGTGGATTATAAACAGAAATATTTTGAATTGCTCAAACAAAAGGAAAGGGCTTTCATTACACAAGAAAATGACTGGGCAGCAGATGGTCTGGATGAGGATGAGGATGTCAGCTATGTCAATCTAGCCCTAATGGCCAACTCTGATGAAACAGAGACAAGTTCTTCAAGTAATCAGGTAATCACCACTAACCTTGCACATCTATCTAAAGCTGAGTGTAATGATGCCATAAATGACATGTCTACAGATTTTTATCATTTGCGTGTTACACTTAAGTCTCTTACTAAGGAAAATGCTAAAATCAAAGAAAACAATTTGTTTTTAAGTGAGAGGAATAATGTGCTAGAGTCTCGGTTCATTGAATTTGAAAAATTAAGAATTGAGTGTAAAATTGCTAAGGATGAATTAACTGAGTCCTTGAAGAAAGAAGAGATCTTGAAGAAGCAGCTTGAACGCGAACATGAGGTGATTAAGGCATGGAAAACATCTAGAGATGTTCATGCTCAAATCACCAAAGTTCAAGGTATTGAGTCCTTTTCTGATGCAGCCTGGAAGAAGAATAAGGAGAAGCTGGAATCCAGTTTGGTTGAAGGATTGCTAACAGATGTAGACTCAACGGATGATGAGGGTCATCCGTCGGATAACAAAAAGGGTTATCCGTCGAGTGATATAAATCCTCATCCGTCGCCTGTGAGCAAACCTGTGTGTAAAGCCAAACTTACCAAGTTAAATGAGAAATATGGATCAGTTTCCAAGAATTTTGTTCCAGGAGAATCCAGTCAAGTGAAGAAGGAGAAAAAGGCTAATGTTGGTCATATGACTGTCAAACAATTGAGTGACAGACTGGAAAAGATTGAAGTTAAAATAGAGGCTAAAAAGAAAAACAATAGAAATGGTAAAGTAGGAATTAAAAAGCACAACAACTACACACCTGATAAATATGCTCCTAGAAAAATCCGTGTCAAGTGTGGTAGTGTAAATCATTTGTCTGTTAATTGCAAAACTGCCGTGTCTACTTCCATATCTGTGCCACCTCATTTTCCCAACATAAATGCCATGTCTTTTATGCCTATGAATGCTATGTCTACACAGAATATGAATGCACAGTTTGCTAATATGCCATTTGCACCTAATCCTTATTATGCTGCATTTAGTATGCCATTTCCTGTTAATCAAAATATGCATGATAATTCTGTTATAATGAATGGTTTCAAAGGTTCAACTCAAATGACTAAGGATGAATCTGAAATCCCCAAGTCAAATGAGATAAAGCCCAAGAAACAGAAAAAGAAAGCTAACAAGGCAGGACCTAAGGAAACTTGGTTACCAAAATCAACTTGATTTGATTTTGATGTATGTAGGGAAACAGAAAGAATCTATGGTACTTGGATAGTGGTTGTTCAAGACACATGACTGGTGATTCTACCATGCTCATAGAGTTCAAGGAGAGAGCTGGCCCAAACATTACTTTTGGAGATGACAGCAAGGGTTATACTGTGGGATATGGCTTGATTTTAAAAGACAATGTCATCATTGAGGAGGTTGCCTTAGTGGATGGTCTCAAACACAATTTGTTGAGTATCAACCAGCTTTGTGATAAAGGCAATTCAATAACCTTCAACTCAGAAGCTTGTGTTGTGACTAACAAAAGAAGCAACAAAGTGGTTCTCACTGGTGTGAGAAAAGGAAATGTGTACCTAGCTGACTTCAACTCATCAAATGCAAAATCTGTTACTTGTCTTCTCAGCAAAGCAAGTCAGGATGAAAGTTGGTTATGGCACAAGAAGCTATCCCATCTAAACTTCAAGACCATGAATGAACTTGTAAAGAAAGAACTGGTTAGAGGCATTCCTCAAGTGGAGTTTTCTAAGGATGGATTGTGTGATGCCTGCCAAAAAGGAAAGCAGATCAAAGCATCATTCAGGAAGAAGCTTGATTCAACAATTGAAGAACCTTTGCAACTGCTATACATGGATTTATTTGGACCAGTCAATGTGTTGTCCATCTCAAGGAAAAGATTTTGCCTAGTAATTGCAGATGATTTCTCAAAGTTCTCTTGGACATATTTCCTAAAGTCTGAAGACGAGGCTAGTGAAATCATCATCAATCATATAAGGCAAGTCAATAATCATCCTGATTTCAAAGTTAGAAGAATCAGGAGTGATAATGGAACTGAGTTCAAGAATTCTATCATGAGAGCACTTTGTGAAGAAAATGAGATTTTGCATGAGTTTTCAGCAGCAAGAACTCCACAACAAAATGAAGTAGTAGAAAGGAAGAACAGATCACTTATTGAAGCTGCAAGGACAATGCTTGAAGAGTCTAAGTTACCAACATATTTCTGGGCTGAAGCTGTAAACACCGCATGCTACACTCAGAATATTTCTCTAGTTAATCAAGCAAAATGCATGACTCCTTATCAATTATTCAAGAACAAGAAGCCAACTCTAAATTTTCTTCATGTCTTTGGCTACAAATGTTATATCTTGAGAAATCAAACTGATCAGAATGGGAAGTTTGATGCTAAATCAGATGAAGGAATTTTTGTTGGATATGCTGTTGGTAAAGCATATAGAGTCTAGTCTACAATCTAAGAACCAATATTATTGTGGAATTAATACATGTTGTGTTTGATGATAAAAAGATTGAAGGACTGCAAGATGGAGATTACCATGAGAGCCTCAAATTTGACAATGTGGAGATGGTTAGTAATGACAGTGATGATGAAAGTGATCAAGAAACAGTATCAAAGGATAATGCAGAAAAATCCACTACCAATGAAGCACAAAATTCAACATCTGTCGAGTTGCAAAATGCTTCATCCGTCAGGAGACAGTCTGCTTTATCCGTCGGGAGACAACCAACTTCATCCGTCGGTACTCAAAACTCACCATTCGTCGGGTCATCAAAAGAAGCTGGAAGTCAGGATAGATCACTTACAGAAAGTTCCCCTTTCTCAAATCAAAGATCCATTTACTCAGGGGGAGTTTCTAGCAATCAAAACTCAATCACACATCAAGACAACAATGAGGCCTCTTCATCTAGAGCTAATCTACCTCAATAAAGGAAATGGACAAATGATCACCCCTTTGAGCTTATAATTGGTGATGTATCTTCTAGAGTTCAAAAAAGGAGAGCAACTCAAGAAGAATGTCTATACAACAGCTTTCTTTCCAAGGAAGAACCAAAGAAGGTAGAAGAAGCTTTGTTGGATCCTGATTGGATTTTAGCTATGCAGGAGGAGCTAAACCAATTTGAGAGGAATAAGGTATGGAAGCTGGTGCCCAAACCTAAAGAAAAGAATGCAATAGACACCAAATGGGTATTCAGAAACACGATGGATGAAAATGGCACAGTAGTCAGGAACAAAGCTAGATTGGTTGCTAAGGGCTATTGTCAACAAGAAGGAATAAATTTTGATGAAACATTTGCTCCTGTTGCAAGACTTGAAGCCATCAGAATCTTCTTAGCCTATGCAGCCCATGCCAATTTCAAAGTCTATCAAATGGATGTCAAAAGTGCCTTTCTGAATGGAGATTTGGAGGAGGAAGTCTATGTCAGTCAGCCTCCTGGTTTTGAAGATCCAAATTTTCCAGAATATGTTTACTATCTTTTGAAAGCACTTTATGGACTGAAGCAAGCACCTAGAGCCTGGTATGACACCTTGTCAAAGTTTCTTTTAGAGAATCACTTCACTAGAGGTACTGTAGACAAAACTCTTTTCTTTAGAAATGTTAATGGCTCTAGAATACTTGTTGAAATTTATGTAGATGACATTATTTTTGGCTCTACAGATGAAAAACTTTGCAAAAAGTTTGCCAAATTGATGCAAAGTAAGTATGAAATGAATATGATGGGAGAACTAACTTACTTTCTTGGGTTGCAAGTTAAGCAAGTTAGTGATGGAATATTCATTAGTCAAACTAAATACATTTATGATCTTTTAAAGAAGTTTGATCTAATGGATTGTACATCTGCAAAAACTCCCATGGCCACTGCAACTAAGTTTGAATTAAACACTACTGAAAAGTCTGTGGATATTTCAAGTTATAGGGGCATGGTTGGCTCACTTCTGTACTTAACAGCTAGTAGGCCAGATATAATGTTTGCTACATATTTGTGTGCTAGATTTCAGGCTGATCCTAGAGAATCTCACTTAGTAGCTATTAAGAGGATTTTCAGATATCTCAAGGGAACACCAAAACTTGGCATTTGGTATCCTAGAGATTCTGGTTTTGATCTAACTGGTTATTTAGATGCAGATTATACAGGTTGTAGAATTGATAGAAAAAGTACAACATGAACCTGCCAATTTGTAAGAAACAAGCTTGTGTCCTGGTTCAGTAAAAAGCAAAATTCAGTTTCTACTTCTACAGCTGAATCTGAATATATTGCTGCTGGCAGTTGCTGTGCACAAATTTTGTGGATGAAAAACCAATTGCTAGACTATGGTCTACAAGTGGAAATAATTCCTATTTTCTGTGATAACACAAGTGCAATTGCCATCACTGAAAATCCAGTGCAACATTCAAGAACAAAGCACATAGACATCAAGTACCACTTCATAAGGGAACATGTAATGAATGGTACTGTGGAGCTACACTTCGTTCCAAGTGAAAAGCAGCTTGCAGATATATTTACCAAGCCACTGGATGAATCCACCTTTTCAAGGTTGGTAAGTGAGTTAGGTATGTTAAATTTCTCTTGAATCCTTATAGATTGTTTGCAAGTTGTAATGCAGCCAGAAACTTAATTGATTTTTTTTAGTCTTGGATGAAATTTTGGCTAAGTCAAAATTTACATCTCGACGGATGATCATTATCCATCGAGTTTGATCATCCGTCGGTATACATTTTGTCAATAAAATCAATTACTTTTCTGGAATATTTTATGACTCGACGGATAACTGATTTATCCTCATCCGTCGAATTGTCTGAATCTTAGCCGTTAATTCTCTGAACTTTATCCATCGAGTATACTTACAGTTTATAAGTATAACACGACGGATAATTGAAGAAATTTTTACAGTTTATTTTTAAACGGTTATTTTGGGCAATTCTTATTGGTTACTTTATTTTACTTTATTATTTTTGACAGTTATTTTTGAGATAGTATAAAATCTTAATTCATTTCTATTACTTTTCTTTTATCATTCTCAAATCATCTGCTCAAAATTCTCAATTTCTCAAAAGCAATTATCATCTCTATCTCTGCAATTTCCACTCTCTAACAATGGCACCGGTAGTCAAGATCATGTCACAAACTGGATTCATCTATGAGAAGAACAACTTCACGGCTTTAGTAAATAAGGGGATTCAACAGTCTAGAGACTACCACAAAATGATGGATTTTGTGATGAACTGCAAACTCAACTATGCCATGCTGGAATCACCTACCATCTTTTGTGAGGTTGTTGAAGAAATGTGGTCAACTGCTGTGTACAACTCAACTGATAAAACCATTACACTCACTATTAAAGGTAATGAATTCTGTATTAACAGTGATGTTGTTAAAGCATGTTTCAAAATTTCTGATAATACTGTAACTTCACCACTCACAGACACTGACATAATTAACATGCTTAACTCCATGAACTATGCACTCTCTACTTCTAAGTTAAGTGAAATTAGGAGGTTGGGTCCTAGAAAAGAATGAAGTTATCTATGTGATGCAGTTACTAAGGTCTTTTCTGGTAAAATCAGTAATTTTGATTATGTCAATATATCAATGCTTAACATGCTTTACATGCTTGTCACTGATAAGTTCTTTAACTTTAGTGACCTTGTTTTATTTGAGTTGGGGTTTAAGCTAGGTGAGTTAAATAAGAGGGGTAAAAATGTTTACTATGCTAGATTTTTCATGATGTTAGCTAACCACCTCTCTGAGGGAATTATGCTTGAGAACCCAACCAACAAATTAGATTGTTGGGTTCAAGAGAGAAGAATTATTGCAGATTTAAACATGGCAAACCATCACAAAGAGGTGCCACTCTTCTATTTCCCTGTAATGGAAGCACCTCAGGTAAGTGAGGTAAGTTCATCTGTCTCTACTATTCCAACCTCACAAATTTCTTTGCAATCTAGTGTAGCTATGGCAACTGTGTCAATGACCCAACAGTTGCCTACCCAAGCTGCCAAATCCAAAATTTCTAAATCCAAGTCAAAGAAAGCCCCCTCTTGTATCTCTCAAAAGATGCCAGTTGTAAAATCCACCAAATCAAAAAAGGGGAGTGTGAAGGTGGGTAGGGTAGGTGAGGGACAGGGTGAACATCAAAGAAACCCTAAGGATAAGGTTGGAAAGGTGAGTGTTGCCCAGCCTAGCCATACTGCAGTTTCCCAATAGACTACAGTGCTTTATAAGGAAATAAGCTCATTGCTAGTTGCATCCTCCCAAAAGGATGTAACTATTGAACAAAGCTCTCATCCAAGAGCACAGGCCAAAAGGGTAAGGGACATAAGCTCACCCCAAACCTATACTAGAAAGAAGAAACCAAAAACCCTTGGGGATGCACAGGTTTCACATACTGTGCAAACTGGTGCTAAAGACACAGTCACTGCACCTTCTCAAAGTCAGTTTGACGTGGCTCCAATAAATGTGGAGTCACAGCCAAAATATTTAGTTATAGAAGCACCCCAAACACCAAATTCTCCCACAAACTCTCTGGATGTGGATATGATCAACACATTAATTCCTAATTCCCCTTCTTTAACTCTGTTGGGGAATCCAAAATCTAGTGCAAGTGAGCATCATCTTTTGGATGATTTGTTGGCTCACTTGCCAATCCTTTCAGGAACCGTTGAGACATCTGTGCCAAAATTCTCATCAATCTGTACAGAGTCCATAATAGTTTCCACTCCTAACTCATTTATTCCTACTCTCTCGATGGATATTGTTCATCCATCGAGTAGTGATTGTATCCCGATGGATAAGCTTAACAACAGTTATTCGTCGGATAGTCAAACTGCTAACCCGACGGATATCCCTTATCCGTCGAGTGTCTCTGTACAACTTTAAATTTCATCAATTATTTCAAGTGTAGAAGACTTAGTAGTAGTACAATCACTCCTAGGATTGAGGGAAGAGAGTATTATGAGTGGGAGTCTGGGTTGCTCCCAGGAAAAAGGAGAGGAAAAGAGTGAAAATATGCAATCCAGTTCTTCAGGATTGGCAAAAGAGAGTGTGTGGAGTCCCCCCTTAGATGGTGAAGGTGAGGGTGTGAGGGTGGGGAGCCAAGGTGAGACCTTGATGCAACAAAAGAGAGATTATGAGAGAAATGTAGGTACAAGAGCTATAAGGGTGGATGTCATTGCAAGTGAGTTAATGAATATCCAGGATGCAGACAGGGAGGGACTATCTTAGCAACCTCAAGCTGTTATAGATTCTACTTCCCTTGATGTTGATACATTTACTCACCCTGTTCCAGCATATCAACTTCTAGCTGAACAGGGCAATGACAATACAAAAAGGATGCTCAACTTGGTGCAAACCACACAGTAAATGCTAAGAGCTAAGGATGCCATCACAGCTTTGCTCTCTACAACTGGTGATGTTGATTATGAGACTGGTGGTTCAGAAGACTTCTTTGGAGGTGAAGGTGGAGATAGTGAAGAAGAGCCATTGGACATAGGGGGAGAAGTAGGTTCTAGTTCAAGATTAGGCATGCCATCTTGGGCATTTTCAAAGCACTGTGATCAAACCACTTCAAGACAACCCTGATCCAACTAATAAATCAGACAATTCTGCTCTTCAAACCACCACAAATGCTGTAATAACCCCAATTTTTTTGAAATTTCTGAAACCCTTATGAATAGTGTTTTGCTGATTATGCTGAATAAGAAAACTTTTCAGGCCACACTATGTAGGGGTTCTTTTATTGATCTTCCGGGATATTATTAGTACTCTATGTGGTATATAAGTGTATGTAAAGATCGTCAGAATCCAAATCCGAACACTTTGATTTTTCCCAAAAATCCACCAGATATCGAAAGAATTGAGTATAAGGTAACAGGATAAAAAGGATTTAAATTCAAGGATTTTAATAGAGGATCATAAAAGAAATATAATGTATTGAGAAAGGTTAAGGGAACCTAAGTAATAAGATCCCGGGTATGATCCCTCAAACGATAAACGAAAATGAAAGTTAAGCGAACCGTATAACAGATCAGCGGTCATTAGCCAAATAATTAAAAGCTAATCAACGAGATTAGTGGGGATGATGTCATCAAACCAATGAGAAGAGGACAAAGGAGGGAGGGTGACATCACATGGTGACATAAGCATGACCAAGCAAGTGTGTTGTTGGTTGAATTAGAACCACACAAAAATTACCATGGTAAAAAGGTAACAAAACAAATCAAAAGGTCAACCAACCAAGCCAACACTTCATTTTCACCAAAAAAACAAATTTTTTTCACCATTCTTCATCTTTGCTCACGGCTTTTCTTCTTTTTCAAAGAAAGAAAAATCAAAAACCTAGTTCCAAGCTTTGTTAAATTGCAAGGTATTTATCTAAGACTCCTTATGCATAGTTATGGATATCCTATAAGTTTGAGCTCCTAAATCCTTCACAATCTCTTCCTAAAAATCATGGAAGAAGATGGTGAATAGTGTTTTTCAAGAACTAAAATTTTTGTTCTTGAAGTTTTGTTTAGTTTAAGCTTGGATAAGGACTTTAAGGGTGATTCCAAGCCATTCTCTTGATTCTCCACTCTCCAAGGAAGGTATAACCCCTCCAAACCCTAACTTTATTTGAGTAATTAGGTTTAGTTTTGTTGATTTTAATTCATGGGAGGCTTGCTTGTTGTGAATGTAGAGATTAGTTAGTTTTGTGAAGTTTTGGAGTGGTAATTCTTGGATTGTTGATTAATGAACTTAAGTGTAGTTAAATTCAAGTTTAAGAATAAGTATAAATTGTTAATGTTGAGTTGTTGGGGCTGTTATGATGTAGTATGGATGGAGTTTTGATTGGATTGTGATTGTGGATTGATTGTGGGTTGAATTGGAGTGTTTTAAATTTGGGTAATCGCGTAAACATAGCCGTCGTAATGTCCGATTTACTTTAGGCTGTTTTTGTTCTTAACATTAGGATCCGTGAACTCACTGATAGGTTTTGACCATTGCCATGATTAGATAGTTCATGTTACGAGCTTTGTTTTGATATGTAGTTCGTTTGATTCCGATGTACGGTTTAGGAGAAACGACCGTTTTAAGTAACGGCGTTTCGCGACCGAACCATTACCCCTCGCCTTAGTTTGAAACCTTGGTTAAGGACCTTAAATGACTAATTGGGGTATGAAACATTTATGTAAAGTGGATTAGGCAGTTGGTAAGGTACTCGCGAAAGAATCACCTTAAAACCCTTAATGGTTAATTTATTAAAAATGGTGGGGCCGAGGGTACTCGAGCGACTTAAGTGAATCGTTAAGCGCGAAAGCGAGCGTTAGGACTCTAAATGGTTAAAGTCTAGTTTCTTAAGCGATCGGGGTTTAATTCTAACTTATGTTGTTGTTCATAGGTTATCGGACCCACTCTAAGCTTAAGTCTATCCGGGAGCACTCAGGCAAGTTTTCTACCCGTATAACTGTTGTTGTGATGTATATGTGTATATGCATGATCTTGTGATAAATGCATATTTGTTATTAGCAAATTCTTGCGATATATTGTAGCATGTGATATGGTATATATGCATGTCTGTTTCATATTCTTGATATATATATCTGTTGGTTCAAATGCTTATTAGTTGCATAATACCTATGCTAGAGATAAGCAGTAGTTGCGTATACCCTGAGTATAGGGGACCCAAAGGTGAACCCTTTTCTAAAACCGGGAGTAGATGTTCCCATGTATATGATATATATATTTATATATATATATTGATATAGTTTTCAAAACTATTAATCGAATAAGGTTTATTCGATAAGTTTATATTATTTAATGAATATTACTTGAATATTCATTCGAGGACTTATGACTCAGTTTATATTATTTCGAATATTCATTCGGGGGCTTATAACTCCGTTTATTTTATTAATGAATATTATTTTGAATATTCATTCGGAGGCTTATGACTCCGTTTATTTAATTAATGAATATTATTTTGAATATTCATTCGAGGACTTATGACTCCGATTATTTACTAAGTAATATTCTTTATTTTATTAAAGAATAATGTTTCGATAATCAAACTTATTTTTTTTGATTATTCAAATAAAGATAGTACTTTCGTATAAGTATATCTTTGGTTATTTAATACCCATTTCAAGTATGAGTTTAACACTTCTACTTCGATTATTTTTATAGAGATTATCCTTTTTGGGAATATTATTTAAATAATATTATTCAGATATTTTCTAATATATTGGGACTGATTTATTTGAATAAATCAGCAGTACCACAAACATTCTTAAAAATGTTTTCGAGTCTTCAAAATGACTTTTAAAGTTTAGAGCGGATCCCAAAACTCGTTTTAAAATTTAAGATCTCCCTTTTGAAGGGGACTTGAATACTCGTTCAAAAATCTAAAGGATCCGGCTCTGGGGTGTATTTTATATTCGCAACGAGGTTGCTGTTTTGATAAATGAATTGATTACTTACCCAACGTTCGGGAAGTAAGTCCATCTATTGAGTCGGCATAAGCAACATGGGCTCAGTGGGCGTCCATGAAAGTGTAAGTGGCTCAGTGGGAGTCCATCAAATACGTAAGTGGCTGAGTGGCAGTCCAGCATAAGGTCCTATTGCGGCCAGGGTGATGACCAGTGGGGAATTCGTCCATCTACTAGTAGAAAAGGGTACTTATTGGTATCTTTGCCTGATCAGCAAGATATCAGGTTTATGCCAAGGTTTTCTCCTTTCCAAATTCATTGGATATAGCAGCTCTGTTTATAATTTTCATAACAGAGGTTTTCAAAGAGTGTATGAAATGTATATATATAGGTGTATATATATATCGGGACTTAATGAAGTATCTCGTAACTTCATTATTTATAATGATATTCAAAGATTGAATCTATTCAAATCTTGTCTTGTAGTCTCATCTATGTGATGAACTTTTGAAACTAATTATAACTTGAACGGTGGTAGTTCAAGTAGTATTCGGAAAAGATATAAGTATATTGGAGTATCTTGTAACTTCATCTTTTCAACTTATATCTGGTTAATGATTATCTTATGCATGACAAAGATTTTCACAAAAACGTTGAGACAAGGTTAGATATATGAGATCACCTTGCAACGGTATTTTTATACAGTTATAAACTGGAACTCTGTGTATATTATACATGTCAGAGGATTTCCAAGATTTTGAAAAGTATATATACTTATGTACTGAATATTTTGCGACTTCATCGCGTTAAGATATCAACTTGGTTCATTTCTTCTTGACCAAGACTTTCATGAGTACTATGAGAATGCTCATATATTGTAAATCATTATACATATTATTTTGGTGGGCTTGTTGCTCACCCTTGCTTTCTTCCTTCATCACACAACATCAGATAGACAAGATGAACAGGACCAAGCTCCCAATTCGCGAGCGGATAGGAAACGTTCCGCAGTTTCCTATAGGCGTTGATGTCGCTGTAGCTGAGGTAGGAACTACCAATAGGCTAGGCTTTCAACTTTTGATGTACCGGATTATGTATATTTATGAATTGTAATAATGACAAAGAAATGTAAATTTATTCAGAAACCTTTTTGAGGTGTAATGGCTTATAATTGTGGAATAAAATGACTTGTGTTATTTTTTTGGGTATTCATCTCTGAGACTATAACTTGCGGTGTGTGTGTTTATTGTGGGGTCACAGTACAGAATAGTTGATTATTTATTAAGATTGGGTGTTATTAAGGGAAATGGAACTCGTGACAACCCGGATCCCCGACCCCGGATTTGGGGGTGTTACAAATGCCAACACCAAAAAGCTCCTTCAAGCACATCTTGCTTCTCTGCAACTATAATAAATTCAAGGTTTTCAACATGCTCGAGATGTCAACACCATCAAAGGTGATATTGATGAGATGAAAAAGGCCATTTCTGACAAGATGGACTCTAAACTTCCAGAAGCTACAATGTTTGACATCAAGAGACAACTCAGGAAAAATTCTAATATTACCTCAAAGATAGATGCCTTAGATACAAGAATGTCAGCAATGGAAGCATCTCTAAAAGCAATTCATCTACACCAAGCACAACAGACAGACTTGCTTCAAAAACTGGTGGCTGCATAGACCTCCTCTACTCAACTTGCTGATAATAAAACGGGGAGAAAGAGAATTCTAGGAGTGAGGGGGAGCAAAAAGTGCTCAATATTGAAGTTAGCAAAGTAATTGTGCCTTCAATTACTTTCACCAAGCCACCAGCCAAAAATAGCATTGATTTGATAAATGAAGCAGCAGCCAATTTAAGAGCAGCTGAAGAGGAGCAGTTGAAGCCAATCGACTGGGAAAAGATTGATGAGGATATTTAGAAGAAGTTTGGGCTAGCAAATAAGCCAGAAAAGTCAGCCATTCATCACTCTCAAGTCAGGCAAATCTCTGTGAATGAAATGAGCATGAACTATCTGGAAAGAGGACAGCCATCCTGTATCAAATCTCCAAAGGCTGTAGTACTTTTGAAGCCAAGGGTGAATTATCCAAGAACCTCACTAAAGAACCCTTTGGATACAGTGTATGAGACACCTAAGCCTAATAAGAAGAAACTGTTGTCAAGATCCATTGCCTTCTACAAGGATCCAGCTGATTCAGCTTTAAAAAGGAGAATTGCTAAAGTTTTCAGAAATGGTAAAGAGATTTATGTGGTGGCTGGACATCCTTAATTTGCTGAAGCAAAGAGAAAAGAAAAGGCAAGATTGAAGCAAGAAAAGAAGCAAGCTGCTCTAGATGCTAAAAAGGCTAAATAAAAGAAAGAGCAATCTGCTATCTTGGCCAAGCTACAAGCTGTGAAACCAACATAACAAATTCCTGCCCAGCCATCTGAAATTACTGAATCTCAAGATCCAAAGAAGCAAGTTGAACCACAACAAAAGAAATCTCAAAGATACAAGGAATTGGCCAAAAGAACCAAAAGGAAATTGAACTTTGTTGGTAAGGAATTGGAGGATCAGTTTCCCAAGGAATCCACTCCAACTACAACTCAAGCACCAAAACCCTCAGTGGTATTTGAAGACATTAAGGTGGTGGATCCTTACAGGAACATTCATGGTGAACCTATTGTGCCTAAGGATGAACCAATAGACTGTGAGAGTCTACCAATTCCTGACTTCAATTTGCCAATCCTTAACAAGCCAAAGAGAACAAAGTCAAGAGCAGTCAAGAAAGTGAAGCTGTCACCTCTCAAATCCAAATCTCTAGTCAAAGCTCAATCTAAAGTCAACAAAGGAGATTACTTATACTTATGTGATATCAAGGAATTCTCTGACCTAAACCTCTATCTAGATGAACTTGAAGAAGTTAGAGGGATTGATGCCTACAGGAATCTACCTGAAAGGTTAGTTTTCAAGTACAAGGGAGGAAAGGAGATTCAATGGCCACTTCACAGGATCCTTCAAGAAAGCCAATCTGTGCTGATAAAAGTTTATTCAGCTTTCAAGAAGAACTTTGGTTTCAATATAACTGCAAGAAGAATGGTTCTAAAGAAGATTGAAGAACTGAGGAGTATTAGAGCTAAAGATGCACTCCCAAAGACTCTAACTATTCCTTACATAGGAAGTAGAGTGCATCTAAGGCCCTACTGGCTGATGGAGTTCATAAATGACAAAGGGGTTAGAAGATTTTTCAGATTAGAAGACCAATTGAGCATCTCTAGCAATGAGACTCTTTTGGAGATGCAAGAAAAGCTAAATCTCTCAGAATCTGATGAACTGGAATTCCACAGACAACTCCAAAATTAGATAGAAGAAAACAACAGAAAGCCTGGAAAGAGATCCAGACCTTCAAGGAATTAGATTAATCTGCTCAGGCTAGAGGAGCATCTTGAAAATGACCGTGAGCTAATCTTTGTACATTTTGTTATTTGAAGCACTTTACAGTTTTATCTACTCACTACTAGAAATAGTGCCTACGACATCACCCCTTTAACATCGGTTAGAAATGTCACCGATGTTAAAAGCAGTTTTAACATCGGTTGCTTTAAAACCGATATTAAAGGTACTTTAAGACATCAGTTTGTTTCCCAACCGATGTCTAAAACCCATTTTAAAAAAACTAAAAAACGCCCGCTTCTTTATTTCCCCCGTTAATACACCAAATATCCCCCCCTTAACCAAAAATTTCAGTTTTAGTTTCCCCCTTCACGAAAACTCTTTCCCTCTCTCTCTCATTCTCTCTCGCTCTCTCTTATTTTCTCTTCTCTCTTCTCTTTCACTCTCTTCTCTCTCACAGTCTCTGTTCTCGCTTCTCTCTCGCTCCCTCATCGTCCTCTCTCTTCTCTCTCATCTCTCACTTTCTCTCTTCTCACTCACTCTCTCTAAACCTAATTATACCCCTATGTGTACAAACCCTTAATTAAACTCAATTAATTTCTAAATCTAGCTCGATTGATGCTAAATAACCTTGAAAGAAGTTGGGTCTACTCGATTAGTTCAAGAAAAGTAAGTTTATTTTGAATCTATTTTCAATTTTTATGTTTTTATTTTAATAAAGTTTTGTTTATAGGTCTCTGGAGCTTTGTTAGTGTTGAAAGATGTTGGTTTTGCTTAATTAGGTAAGATTAACTTCTAATTTACTAGATTAAAAGTTGGTGTATGTATTGTTAATCTTGAAAGAAGTTGGATTTACAGATCTATATAAGGTAGATTACATTTGAAGCTTTGTTTGATCAGGTGAAAGACATCATATCCATTAAACTCAATGTTAGGAGAACCTTATCTCAATAGAAGTTTTTCTTATGTAAATTGTCAGGACCTTGAGTTACATGTCATGTTATTTTTTGTTTTTTCTTTATAAGCAATGATGATTTGAATGCCTGCAGCCATGGCCTTCATTACTAGAACAAACTACTCAAGAAGATCCAGGTAATGCGTTGGCTGACCAATCATCTCAAGCCATTTCTAAAGAAGCTCAAAATACTGTTTCACCAGGAAATGGATCAAAATCTTCTGAAAGAAAAGAGCTCCCAGCAGTTTCTACCAACCTCACTTGTATTGCTCTTGTGTTTGCTGTCCTCCTCTAAAATATTTTTTTTTCTAATTGTTTAAAGGAAAATCTTTAGGAACTTTTTACATTCAGCTATCCTGCATATCCTGCACCAATACATAATTGGCAGTTTTATCCACCTCGCGGAATGGGATATGGCATGCAATATGCTCCTTCACCGGTATGGCATATAACTTGGAACAGAGATGAACAAGTTTCTATATCAGTAGACTATTTCTTGATACAAAATGTGTGTCTCTTTATTCATATTCATTTTTATTAGAATGTGGCTGTTTTTCCCAGTTCTGCAAAATCAGGGAACCTTTTTGATATTGAAGATGACCCTAGACCTGTTCAAGGTGTAATGGTATGTACATCATCTAATTTTATATTTCCTTCTAGTAGCTGCATTGTGATCTAATCTGTCACGTATCTTAACTGATACTAGGATATAAGATGGTATGGACCTGCCAACTATTTTATAACTCACACTATTTCATTTTCATGGAGACTGAATACTTGACTCTTGATTCTTGAAACCGATAACCTTTTAATAGTTGGCCTCAGGGTTTAGAGTTACTGCCAAAATTTAAAGTCCCTGTTGCTTCTTAAAAGCTTAAGCTTATGTAAGAATATGCACTTAAAGCTGCAGTTTTTGATGTAAAACTCCAGTAGACTGCACTGTATTACACAAAAACTAAAATGTAATAATACATATGCAGATTGATTCATTGTCAAATCAATAAAAGCTTTAAAGATCACGCATTCTTTTCTGTATTTTTCTGCAGCCCTATTCTCTATGCATCCATAAAAATGTTCTTGATTAGATTACTAAGCCTTTACCTTTGAAACAGTTACCCTCAGTAGCATCTGTCCCTGGAGCACTTCCGCAAATGTCACCTCATGGAGGCATGCAGCCTCGGCCAGCACCTTATGCATCTGGACTTCCTCAAGAATCGCCTTCTTATGGTATGTACATGACTACAGGATATAATCAATCATCATATCTGAATTATTAACACATTGATAAAACAGTTACTGTTCCGCCATTTATTCTCTTTCTCTTATTTTATTTCATTACCTATAGGAGGATACATGGGGCAACAACTACCAAACAATACCCCAACCCAAAGGTACCTATTGGTTGCAGTTTATAGATGCATATGTTTAAATATACCTCTTCCTGATTACCAGACAACAACATTATGCCTGATCCTACTAAACAAATCATAATTTTCAGCAAATGTAGTTTTTCATATAATTTGTTTAGTCTTATCTAAATTTACAATTAGTATCACTTGATCACTTTGTGTGCATCTTTGTTCACCTGATTTCATTCCAGCAAAGCAGAACAAAGTCTTATTTCCTAGCCAATAACTTTTGATTGTCATTCATAGATTGCAAGGAACTGGTAGCTTTGGCACTGGCTCTACTTTTGCCTCATTTAACCCAGCTCAGCATAATCCTGGTTGTATGTATTGTTAATCTTGAAAGAAGTTGAACTCTTAGAAATTACATGATTTGAAGGTAGATCTCATTGACATTGATATAAGAAGCTATGCTTCCTGTACTAATCAAATAATCTACTTGGAGATCAATAAGCAAAATTAACTTTTCTAGATGTGTTCGGTATCCATTATGTAACTCACTTAAGTTAAAAATACATAAGTATCAGGTACTACATTTTTATGCTAGTTTATCTTGTTTTAACCTGCATTCTGAAATGGCGCATTTGCAATATACCACGTTCATAAAAACTTATTACTTAGCTTCTATATATTTATAGTAAATGTGTCTCATGGAATTTATGTATTTTCAAGGACTCTTTGGTACACTTGCAACAGGAGAATTAAAAGGTTCGAAGTATTCCTCACTCCATCGCTGCTCCCCTGGCAGTTAGTGGTAAGTGTTTAATTAAGGAGTATTAACGATCATTTATTTTGGCTTGGAAAAAATAACTACATATTTTTGGTGTCATATGCTGTTATGGATAAAAAACCAAGGTTATTACTTGCTATATTTAATACTAAGATTCGGGAGCTCAAGGCCTTTAATGGCTGCTCTCGTGTTTCGTGACTCAATCTGCCTTTACGAGATGCCTACGTATCTCTGTGAATTAGAGAATCAAGCCAAAAAACGTAGTTCTGATTGGTGGGGGTGAGACCCCTTATATAGATGTTGGGAGTCCTTGAATTGGACTTGGTATAGGAGACTTGGTGGGCAAGTCTCATAATTAGAATGGACTTTGGAGTCCTAGATAGTAGGAAACTGATTCCTTATCCTTTTAGGTCCCCTTGAGGCTAATCTCCAAGGATTTATATCCTTATCGGGACTCTTTTCAACATCTGATTTGTCCCTTATTAATTAATTACGAAATTAATTAATAATCAGGGCTTTTGGGCCTTTTTTATTCCATCAGGCCTGATCTGGTCCATCAGGCTTAACCTTTCTGGTCTGAGTATCATATATCTTTTTATTGGGCCTGGCAGCCCACAGTTTGTACAATTAATACAGTATTTAATTATACAAACATAATTTATTTATCCCTATCATTTGCCCCCCAACTTTTGGGAAACATTGATTAGGTTTCGCAGAAGTTAAGTCTATTTGTTCCCTTACAGGGTTTCGTTTTTCCGTAAAGTGTGGAGCGACCTACACATTTACAACGAATTTTTCCTTTTATTCAGGAATTATCTTAATTTCCAGGAATTTTTCCCTTATTTCCGGGATTTTTCCCTTATTTTCTGGAATTTTTCCCTAATTTTCTGGGATTTTCCCTAATTTTCTGGGATTTTTCCCTAATTTTCTGGAATTTTCTGGGATTTTTCCTTATTTTCTGGAATTTTCCCTAATTTTCTGGAATTTTCTGGGATTTTTCCTTATTTTCTGGAATTTTCTGGGATTTTTCCTTATTTTCTGGAATTTTCAAATTTCCAGCCCTTTTTTTCGACCAGGATCCAGGTCGAAATTTCGACCAGGATCCTAGTCGAAAAATGGGGCCAGCCTTGTCATCCTGGTCGAAGGAATTCGACTAGGATCCACGACCTGGAATTCGACCAGGATCCTAGTCGAAATTTCGACCTGGATCTAGGACCTGGATCCTGGTCGAAATTTCGACCTGGATCTAGGACCTGAAATTCGACCAGGATCCTAGTCGAAAATTCGACCTGGATCGAGGTCGAAAATTCAACCCTTTTTTTTTTTTTTTTTTTTTAAGCCTATCGACTAGGATTTCGACTAGGATTCTAGTCGATATTTCGACCTGAATCCTGTTCGAAAATTCTTTGGTTTTCTTGCTTCCTGGTCGAAGGATTTCGACTAGGATCCACGACCTAGAATTCGACTAGGATCCTAGTCGAACTTCGACCTGGGTTTTTAATCCCTATTTTTTGAAAGATGCTTGGTTTTATTCGACCTCATTCCTGGTTGAAACTTTGACCTCAATTCAGTTCCTTTATTCCAGCTATTTTCGGGTGTCTGCTCGAAAGATTTCGGGCAGGATTCACGACCTGGAATTCGACCTGGATTCTGGTCTTTTTTACCCGCTATTTTCGGGTGTCTGCTCGAAAGATTTCGGGCAGGATTCACGACCTGGATTTCGACCTGGATTCTGGTCTTTTTTACCCGCTATTTTCGGGTGTCTGCTCGAAAGATTTCGGGCAGGATTCACGACCTGGATTTCGACCTGGTTCCTGGTCTTCCACTAGCCTTCTTTATTTAGCTTTAATTTAGGGTATTGTATTTTCCAAATCCTAATTGGATTTGGGCCTAGCCTTTTTTGTTGGGCCTTATTAAATTTTTCTGAGCCTCTATTATTGGGCTTTTCCAAATCTTATTGGGCCTTTTCAAATCTTATTGGGCCTCTTTTATTGGGCCTTTTCAAATCTTATTGGGCCTCTTTTATTGGGCCTTTTCAAATCTTATTGGGCCTCTTTTATTGGGCCTTTTCAAATCTTATTGGGCCTCTTTTATTGATCTGGGCTTAATACACCCTGTTAAGAATGCTCTAGAATTCCTTGGAATATTCTGGAATATTCTTTTTTCTGGGCTTTTTCTTATGGGCTTTTGTCCTCAATGGGATTTTCGTCCCTTCAACTTCCTTTTCCTCTTATATAAAGGAATGAGGAAAGGCTATTACTCCTCACTTTCTCATTTCTTAGTTTTCTTCTTCATCTTCCTGCTAAGATTCTCAGAGGAATAACAGCAAGTCGGAGCTCAAAGCCTTTTTTCAGGAGCGCTTCTTCAGGTAAGATTCCTCCCTTTGCTTTTCATTATTTTTCCATTGTGTGCCATTTTAAGATAGCCTATTTACGTGCCTCATACTTTTTTTCAGATGGCTGACAAAAGAATGACTCGTTTGGCCAAGATGAACGTGGCTAGAAAGTCCAATGATTTTCCTATTCGATCGAGGTATACTTCCTTAATCGACATGATCAACACTCGAGGGGACGAGTATCCGTCTGATGCGCATCTGGACGCGCACGATCATATCAGTGCTTTACGGGATCCCAAGGAGCTGGAAAAGTTGAGCAGCTGCTTCAAAATCAAGGAGCCTTTTAAGCTGGTTCTTGCGGGTCCGGCAGACAGGGCCTGTCAGTGGAAGAAGGACGCGCTATGCGTCTATAGGGATACTCTGAGGGCAGGTATTAGACTCCCTTTTCATCCATTCATTCCTTTGCTACTGGCTGATGTGGGCATCAGCCCTTGCCAACTTCCCCCTAATTCCTGGAGGTTGATTCTGTGTTATCTGTCGCAATGCGCCAAGCACAACGTCCCCACATCTGTTGCTGTCTTCAGGAAGATTTTTCAGTTTAAAAACAGCCCTGATAAAATTCCGGGTTGGGTTTCTATCAACCAGCGCCCCACTATCCCCCATATCGTAAATGGGAAGTCCATCCCTGACAACAACTTGGGGTGGAAGAAAGATTTTTTGTTTGTTATTTGGGAAGGTGGAGATTGGGGCTCCCTGTTTCGATCATCCTTTGGGCTGGCCGTAGACGGGAGCCCGAATGACATAACTTTATCTGAGGAGGAAGCTAGAGGTTTCAACCTCCTTACGCAAGACAACGGCACTTCCCATTGTTGGGACCTTATCCGGGAGACCGTCCTGGTAGAACGCGGCCTTTCGCCCGTTAATAAGAAAAGTAAGTTCCCTTTCTTATCTCCTTTATTTCCTGCACTTTTATTTCATTGATTTTCAACTGACTTTGTTTCTTGCAGTGGCTGAGAAGATTGAGGAGGCTACCAAGCCGAAGGACCTGGAGACAACCAGGATGAAGAGGGCCGGGAAGATCTTTAAGGACCCTCGACTGGGTGACCGCTTCCCGGAGTTCCTTCTTCAGGCGACGGAGCCAGATGAGGAAGGCCCCAGCCAAGTTCTGCGCACCAAGCAGAGGCCAGGTGCCTACTTTCAACCTGCTTGGGGGATCCGGGGCAATGACTCAATTGTGGGCAGCACGGCCCTGTCCAAGGAATGGTCTAAGCATTCCATTTCCCCGGTGGATTATCAAGATTTTGTCCTTCAACAGGACTTGGAGGGGAATGAGCTGTTTGGAGCCCAAGCTCTGGCGACGGTATGTACTTTACTTATGCTTTTTACAATTCTCTTTTCTTTTTTTTTTTTAAACCTTTGCTGTTTTCTCCTGCAGGCTAACGCCCATTTTCAAGGGGCTATTCACCAAGCCAATGCTTGGAAGGTTGGCCTGGAAGATGCCAACAAGAAGTTGGAGGAGGCCAATCAAAAAATTGAGGCCCTTGAAGCTCAATTGGCCTCTTCCACTTCTGACCTGGAGACGGCCCGGGCTGAAAATGTCATCTTGAAGGCGCAGAAGGAAAAAGCCTTTGATGGCTGGATGGACACTCAAGAATTCAAAGACTTGATGGTGGAGCATGACGCCCTTCTTCATCCTGTTAGCTATAAGGAAGGCTGGGACGCTGCTGTGGAGGCCATCCAGGATGAGTTTCCCGAGGTCCTTGAGCAGTTGCCCTTTCCTTGCCCAGTGCGGGTTCCAGAGCTTGGAGGTGTTACTGAAAAGCTTGCTGGTATGATCAAGGATGGAGAGGAGGAAGATTCCCCCGAGGAGGAATTCGAGCCTGTTGCTAAGAAGGCCAGGGTGGAAGAATCTCCCAAAGCAGCGCCTCAACAGCCATCATCTTCTGCCGAGGGAACTTCTACAGGGACTTCGGAGGGGACGACCGAGACGTCCGAAGAAACGACTGAAACTTCTGAAGAGACTTCGGATAGTGGTTCTGAGGAATCTCATCCTTCCAAGGCCTAGCTTTTTGTATATCTTCTTTTTGAACTTTATTTGTATCAGAACTTGTTACCCTTCGGGGTTATGTTTTATACGTTGCTTTTCTTGCCTTTTTCTGTTTTATCTTTACAATCTTAATATGCATTTGAACCTTAAGCATCCTTAGATAGAAATAATTTCAAACTCTTTAATATGAAGTCTGGTTTTCCAAAACCTTACATAGCATGGGTTTGACCCTAATCAACAATAACTAGACAATGTAAATTCTACTGGAATATAAAATCCTATGCAAGCAAAGCTTCAAGGTGCTTTTAAACCTACTTGTCAATGACAAGTGAGAATCATACTTCTCCTATCTTACACATAGTAAACCTTCAGGTTTTGTGCGTGCCAGGTCCTCGAGACTTCAAAACCTTCCATAGTTTCCAGCTTGTAGGTTCCTCTACCCTGAACGCTCTTGACTCTGTACGGCCCTTCCCAATTTGGGGCAAGCTTTCCTTTCTGTCCAACACCAGAAGCCTCTATTTTTCTCAAGACTAGATCTCCTTGTTTAAAAAATCTCTCTTTAACCCTTAGGTTGTAATAGAATGAAGCCTTTTTCTGATATTCTACTATCTTTGCATGTGCCTCATCTCGCACTTCATCAATTAGATCCAGGGCTAACCTCTGCCCTTCCTCATTTTCTACAGCATTGAAAGTCTGAATCCTTGGAGAGGAATGCGATATCTCCACGGGAACTACTGCTTCTGCCCCATATGCCAACATGAAAGGAGTTGCTCCTGTCGTGACTCTACAGGTAGTCCTATAGGCCCATAATATTGGAAGTATCTCATCCACCCAATTATTTCTTGACTTCTCGATCCTCTTTTTTAGTCCATCCAGGATTATCCGATTCGCTACCTCTGCTTGCCCATTGGCTTGCGGGTGAGCCACAGAGGTGAATCGTAACTCAATTTCATTTTCTTCACAATACTTCTTGAATTCCTCATTGTTGAATTGTGTTCCATTGTCAGTGACGAGGATACGGGGAATTCCATATCGGCACATAATGTTTTCCCACAGGAATTGCGCAACCTGCTTAGTTGTGATTTTGGCCAAGGGTTTGGCTTCGATCCACTTGGTGAAATAATCAATGGCTACAATCAGAAATTTCCTTTGTGCCGTGGCCATAGGAAAAGGCCCTAGAATATCCATCCCCCACATGGCAAAGGGAATAGGCGAGTTGATAGAGGTCAGCATCTCGGGGGGTTGTCTAACAACTGGTGCATGCTTCTGACAGCGATCACACTTCTTCACATATTCTTTGGCATCAGCCATCATTTCTGGCCAATAGAAGCCTAAACGGGTTATTTTATAAGCCAAGGCCCTGCCCCCCAGGTGTTGTCCACAAATACCTTCATGCACTTCTTCAAGAGCCAAGCGTGCCTCATCGGGCCTGAGACACCTCAGGTAAGGAACCACGAAAGATCTTTTATATAGAATCCCATCTATCAAAGAGTACCTTAGTGCTCGAACAGTTAACTTCCGTGCCTCAATTGCATCACTTGGCAACCAACCGGTCTGAATGTGAGCCTTGATGGGATCAATCCATGACGTCCCCAAGCCTACGGGAGCCACAAGCTTAACATCTATGCTTCGTGTCTTCAAAACACGGAAGTACACACTTCCTGAACTTTCTTCAATCTCAGATGAAGCAAACTTTGATAGCGCATCTGCTTTAGCATTTTCTTCCCTTGGAATGTGTTCAACATGGCATTCATTAAATTGGGTCATCACAGCCCTTACTAGGCGAACATACTTAGCCATCGTATCATCCCTTGCCTCAAATTCTCCCTTTACCTGGGATATGATCAGCTTCGAGTCTCCACGGACCTTTAAGTTTTTGACTCTAAGTGTCCCAGCTAGACCAAGGCCAGCAATCAGGGCTTCATACTCTGCCTCATTGTTTGTTGTTGGGAAGTCTAGCTTCATGGCATACTCAATTAAGAATCCATCAGGGCTTTGCAAAACCAACCCTGCTCCACTGGAATTTGTTTTTGATGCTCCATCAAAATAGAGAACCCAATATTCTTTCTCCTTGTCCCCATTGTCGACTCCCTTGTCTTGAGGTATGGTATTTTCCTGCCCCCCGACTTCTTGGTTGGGTATGGTACATTCCACCAGGAAGTCAGCTAGTGCCTGGGCTTTTATGGCCGTACGTGGCTTATACTTGAGATCGAACTCTCCCAACTCTATTGCCCACTTAATCAGTCTCCCACTTGCCTTGGGACTGTGAATGATATTTCTCAGTGGCTGATTTGTTAGCACTTCAATTTGGTGAGCTTGAAAATAAGGACGCAGCTTTCTTGAAGCCATTACCAAGGCTAAAGCGAATTTCTCAATGGCTGAATAATTCAACTCAGCACCATGCAAAATTTTGCTGACATAGTATACGGGTTTCTGGACTTTCAGTTCCTCCTTAACCAACACGGCGCTCAAGGCGCTCTCTGAAACAGCCAAGTACAAAAATAAAACTTCATTCAGAACTGGCTTGGCCAACAACGGGGCCTGGCCCATATACTTCTTTAACTCTTCAAATGCCTTCTGATTTTCCTCATTCCATACAAAGTCTTTGATGTTCTTCAGTGACTTGAAAAATGACAAGCACTTGTCTCCTGACTTGGAGATGAATCGTCCTAACGCAGCAACCCTTCCTGTGAGCTTCTGAACATCCTTGACAGTTTTGGGGGGTTCCATGTCCAGGATCGCCTTTATTTTATCGGGATTTGCCTCAATTCCCCTCTTCGAGACCATCAATCCCAAGAATTTTCCAGATCCTACTCCGAAAGCACACTTCGTCGGATTCAACATCATCTTGTGGTACCTCAGGACCTCAAAAGCTTCCCTTAAATGGGCTATATGATCAGTCTTTACTAGACTCTTGACTAACATGTCATCAACATAGACTTCCATAGTCTTACCAATAAGATCCTTAAAAATTCTATTCACCAACCTTTGATAGGTGGCTCCTGCATTCTTGAGACCAAACGCCATAACAAGATAACAATAAACACCAAAGTCAGTGATAAATGATACCTTTGGAATGTCATCCTTATGCATTTTGATCTGGTTGTATCCGCTAAACCCATCCATGAAACTCAGCATCTCATGTCCAGCGGTAGCATCAATCAAAGTATCAATTCTAGGCAGCGGAAAACAGTCTTTGGGGCATGCATCATTCAGATCGGTGAAGTCTATACACATCCTCCACTTTCCATTAGCCTTCTTCACCATTACAGGGTTTGCTAACCACTCCGGAAATTGAATCTCCTCAATGAATCCAGCCTCTAAGAGCTTTTCCACTTCCTGCTTTATAGCCTCTTGTCTTTCCGGGGCAAAATTTCTTTTCTTTTGTTTCACTGTCTTCCGGCTTGGATCTACGTTTAGCTTGTGAGTAATTAACTCCGGGTCTATGCCTGGCATATCAGCGGCTGACCATGCAAACACATCACTATTTTCTTGCAAAAATTTCACTAACTTCCCTTTAAGGGGCTCCTCTAATGTGGCTCCAATGAAAGTCGTCCTCTCAGGATTCTCGGGGTATAAAGGAACCGAGACCAATTCTTCTGCTGGCCTTCCTCTATTCTCATCATTTTCTCGAACATCCATATCTTCAATAGGAAGAACCTGCCCCCCGACTCCATCTGCCCTCAAAGAGGCCACATAACAGCTTCTAGCCATTTTTTGATCTCCTCTCTCTTCTCCAATCCCGTTTCAGGTGGGAAACTTCATGACTGAATGGTAGGAAGAGGGGACTGCCTTGAAGGCATGTATCCCTGTTCTCCCCATGATAGCATTATAAGTTGAACTAGCCTTTACCACTACGAAATCCAGCATCTGCGTTGCTTGCCTTGGCTCCGTACCTATGGTGGTTGGCAACTTGATTATCCCTTCCACAGGACATTCTACTCCAGCAAATCCATATATCGGCATGTCGGTTGGTGTTAACTGGGAGTCGTTATACCCCATCCTTAGAAAGGTGTCGTGGAGCAAGATATCCACAGAAGCACCATTATCCACAAGGACCCTCTTAACCGGGCTATTTCCTATTATTGGTGTTATGACCAGCGGGTCGTCATGGGGAAACTTCACACCCTCTAGGTCGGAATCATCAAAAGCCAATGTTGCTTCTGTCCTGGCCCTCTTCGGGGCTTCTCCAACAATATGCATAACCTCTCTAGTATATGCCTTTCTGGAATTTTTGGACAATCCAGCAGCAGTTGGACCTCCAAAGATCGTGTTTATCACAGGCCCTCGAGGTCTCGGCCCTCCATAAATGGTGTTTATAACTGGTCCTCTAGGCTGGGGGTTTCGCCCCTGATCGTCTTGGTCCCTCCTACGATCTTCAAAGTTCTTCCTTCCATTATTATTTCTGTCCCCTCCATCTCCAGTATACTTGTTCAATCTTCCTTTTCGAATCAAAAACTCAATTTCATCTTTCAATTGCCTACACTCATCGGTGTCATGGCCAACATCTTTGTGAAACCTGCAATACTTGCCCTTATCTAGCTTGGCGGGATCAGCCTTCAAGGGCTTAGGCCAGCGAATATCTCTGTCTTTCTCAATCTCCATCAAAATCTGACTTCTGGGAGCATTCAACTTAGCGTATTCAGTGAACTTTTGCCCAGGTCCTCCCTTCTTGGGGGTTGAATCAGGGTTTTGTTCGGTTCTAGGATATTTGTCCTTAGCGATATACTCCAAATCAGTTTTTCGTTTCTTGCCTCCAGTGGGCTCATTACTTACTACGGTCTTCCTCATACTTTCTTCAACCTTGATATACTTCCCTGCCCTCTCTTGGAGCTGCAACATGCTCTCAGGGGGTCATTTGGCCAAAGACATCTTGAAAAACTCATCCCTAGTTCCTTGTTGCAGTGCTATCATGGCTACCTTATCATCAAGGTCTGGGACTTTTAAAGCCTCCTTTGTAAAACGATTCAGGTAATCTCTTAAGGATTCCTTAGCTCCCTGCACAAGACTCATAAGAGATGCTGAACTTTTCTCATGGACTCTTCCACTGATGAATTGCTTAATAAAAGCCTGACTTAATTCTCTGAATGATCCAATAGAATTTGGGGGTAGGCGACTGTACCATCTTTGAGCCATACCCGACAGGGTTTGAGGAAAGGCCCGACATTTTATAGCATCGTTCACGGGTTACAGCAGCAGTGCATTAGAGAATGTCCTAACATGATTAGCGGGGTCTCCCGTGCCATCATAGGCTTTGATAGTGGGCATCTTGAATTTCCTTGAGATATGGGCATTCATTATCTCTTCTGTGAAGGGTGGAGTTGGATCATCAGGATCTCCAAGGGGAAGGAGATTGCTTGGATCAGTTCTTGGGACAGCAGCCCTTCTTCTTACCGGACCATCCAGGTCTATGATAGGAGGAGGATTTCTCCCCCTAGGAGGTATGTGGGTTCTGGTGGCTTGGTTAGCCTCCAAGTCACGCCTCAGCCTTTGGATTTCAGCCTCATGAGCCCTGATCTTTTCCTGCACTTCTTGGGGATTCGCCCCTGGGGTGCTTTGGGGGCGTTGCCTTCCATCGGCCATTGGCTCTTTTCCAGGACGCCTCCTTCTCGGGGCCACTTCATCATCCGAAGATTCGGAGTCTCTCTCAGTGTATGGACCAGAAAATTCCCGATCCTCAGGGATAGGATCCAAACCTCGTATATAGGGGGGCGACCGCCCTCGTGCTTCGCTTCGCCCAGCATATCCGCTTCCTCCAACCTCAGGATGAAGGGGCATCCCATAAGGGGGGTTAGTAGTAACAATAGTTGAATATTCATACCCGACGGGTCGAGAATTCACAGGTATATGTATTTGTTGAACTTGAGGATTCGTACCTTGAATAGTCGGGGGAGTTGTCCCTTGTGGCTGAGGATGAGTTGCCCCTGTCTGGGCTTCCCCCTGAGTAGATGCATAAGTTGAATGGGGAGGAACCTCCACGGTTGATGAAATCACCTGGGTTGCCTCTAATGGTGTTCCTTCCTCTAGAGCTCCAATTGTTCTCCGTGTTCTCGCCATGGTTGTTGTTGTGTTTCCCACAGACGACGCCAAATGTTATGGATAAAAAACCAAGGTTATTACTTGCTGTATTTAATACTAAGATTCGGGAGCTCAAGGCCTTTAATGGCTGCTCTCGTGTTTCGTGACTCAATCTGCCTTTACGAGATGCCTACGTATCTCTGTGAATTAGAGAATCAAGCCAAAAAACGTAGTTCTGATTGGTGGGGGTGAGACCCCTTATATAGATGTTGGGAGTCCTTGAATTGGACTTGGTATAGGAGACTTGGTGGGCAAGTCTCATAATTAGAATGGACTTTGGAGTCCTAGATAGTAGGAAACTGATTCCTTATCCTTTTAGGTCCCCTTAGGCTAATCTCCAAGGATTTATATCCTTATCGGGACTCTTTTCAACATCTGATTTGTCTCTTATTAATTAATTACGAAATTAATTAATAATCAGGGCTTTTGGGCCTTTTTTATTCCATCAGGCCTGATCTGGTCCATCAGGCTTAACCTTTCTGGTCTGAGTATCATATATCTTTTTATTGGGCCTGGCAGCCCACAGTTTGTACAATTAATACAGTATTTAATTATACAAACATAATTTATTTATCCCTATCATATGCTTTACGTGTTTATAGTGCAAGGGTCCATCACACATTCTTATATTCTATTCTGCTTACTGTACCAGCATCCAGAGGTGTAGCTTGCATTTTTGCTACAAGAAAGTGTTCCCTGGTTTACATTTCAGATTCATATTTGGCTTGAAGGAAACAAGTATTTTTTTCAAATGAATATTTTCCTAATTTTCAATATGTACTTGACCAGGGTTCAACTTTTACGTCACTAACGACAACTGATATGTAAATGTACGCTCTATGTCCCCCGCCGCCACCATAAAATATCTCAGAACCCAAAATTTGAAGCATGATGTAGTTGGACAGAATATCTGAATACTTGATTAAATTATGTAGGCTTTGGAACCATGATGTAAATTAAACAATTTAATATATGCAGCATAATGCTCATTGTTTAGCACCTTATCTTGCACATGATTTCAGGTAGGCTTGTCTCCAATTGATTTGATAGTTGAAACTGAAACACATCGAGCAACCCCTGGTGGTACTGGATGTGTGAAAACCATAGGAAACTATGTTACAACAAGCTTACGTATTATTTCTTGCTGGTTAATGCATTATGGTATTGTTGCCTTCTTCATATATCTTTGGTTCTTCCTTCTTTTGTTAAATGACTTGACCTAATGGAATATAGTGGGTGTAGTATGATACTTCTAGGGTGGTTTCGACAGTACAACTCTTCTGCATACATCATTTGGTTCAAGGTTGCCCTTAATACAGGGTCCATCTTTTGTATTTCTTGCTCTAACACTTGCAATATTTAACTTTCCCGATTTTGTGGGACTGAATGGAAATGTATGCTTTTTAACCTTACTTGTTTTTTTGTAATTTGAATATTTAGAAGCCAAATGCAAGTCTGTGATTGTTACTATATTGAGGACATGGTGTTGAGAAATCTGAATAACTCAACATGTAAATGTATGCTTCTAAGATTGATTCTTATGTATCGGGACCATATCTTATCATTGTTATCTACTTGGAAGTTACTTGATTTACAAATTTATATTACAAATTATGTTTTAGTCATTAGATCATTTTGTTATAAAACTGATGTAAAGCAACTAAAAATACATCACCTGCTTAAACTAAAAACGATGTCAAAACTAACAAAATAAATCGAATTATAGGAAACAAAACGATGTCTAAAATAGTAAAACACATCGTTTTATAAAAGAAAATATGAACAAAACTGATGTCTTACAACATAATGTACATCGGTTTACCTTAGAACAACTGATGTTAAATTTAAAGTTTCACATCGCTTTTGAAACTAAAACTGATGTTAAAGTAGTAGTTTAACATCGGTTCAAGGAGGACACCGATGTCTATAAGCTAAAACTTCTTGCCTGTAATATGTTTGAAGTGCTATTTAACCTCAGATATACCATTTTTCACAATCTAGTTGTAACCTGTTATTAAAAAAAGGGCTATGAACCGATGTCAAATATACAGTTATACATCAGTTTATAAAAAAAACCGATGTCTGGGGTGATCTTTAACATCAGTTATAAACCGATGTCTAAGACCCCCCGTTTCTCTACACATGCGAAGACATCAGTTCTGAAACAAAAAGACATCGGTTTATAACCGATGTCTAAGGCCATTTTTCTAGTAGTGACTTACCTTTAAAGTTGTATTTTTAGAGTAGTCTGTTATCATAAAGTTTCTCTTAATTTATTGCTACAATTCCAGTAGACATAAATTGGGGGAGATTGTTGTGAATATGTTGTGTAGTTGATGATCTCATTAAAAAAACACCTTAGTAGATTTTACTTAGTGAAAAATGTAGCACTCGACGGATAAAGAATATAGTCCAGACGGATGATGATCAATTATCCATCGAGTGAGTAGCTTGTGTAATAATGAGTCTGTAGCACATTTCTGCATACACCTTGTTTAGTTTCTATAGTAGCACTCAAGTCATGTTGACTTTAATTAGATATGTAGAATAGGTTGATTAATTGTACATAGATGATGTCTTGTAATTCTGCATAAATGAAATGAATTCAAGTGTCAGATAGCTACCCGACGGATAAACAATAATGCCACTCGACGAATGATAAACAAGGCAACCCGACGGATGATCATGTACCCGACGGATAATCAATTCAAACATCAGTTGACAGTGACAACACAGTCACATGCGTCGAGTGTATGCAAAAAGGAATGTGGAAGCCTATTCAACTGGGTTTTTGAGAACAAAGAAGCATTGCCATTTCCATGCTTTTATGAAGATATTCAAAAATGCTGGAATAGAGTAATGAAGCAACATAGTATTAGACTTGATAGGTTTTGTTTTATTATCTTGTCTTATTACTTTGTAATCTTGGTGATATATAAACCATGAAATAGCAAATAGAACAACAAAAACACTAAGCAAGAAAATTCTTAGAGAAATATTTGTAAGCTGTATTCTTAGCATTTCTCTGTAAACTTAGTTGTTCAAATTTGTAAGCAGCTGTGAGCAAATCTTGCTATACAAAGTTTTCTTGATATAATATATATCTTTGGTGGATACATTCAAATCCTCCAGAAAGTTTTTAAAGACTTGTGTTTTTAATTACTTGTGTTTTGATTCATTCCAAGTTATTATTCCGCACTTTACAAATCAATTCACACAGATATATATTTTAAGTTAGAACACTTTTAAACCAAGAAAAAGTTTCAAGAATTCCATTCAACCCCCCTTCTGTAATTCTTGTTGCATTGTTAGGGATAACAGTTGCAAACAATGATGTAGAATGTGCAATGAAAGTACTTGTTCTGTTTTCGATATTTATGGTTTTTTGAGATAAAAATTGTATTTGCTCTTTAACTGTGATAGCAAACCTAAAATACAAGGACACAATGAAGAATAAAGTGCAATTTCTTGCATTGTTATATATAGTCTTGTAATGTAATATTTTCATTCTAATTCTTACAACTGAAAGGGTACCAAAAGTGTGTCATTTGTAGTCTTGCACATTCACAAAAGCTAAAATTACAAACAAAAGATGACATTAACATAATGTGTACTTAAAAATTACAATCAGTCATGTCTTCTAAATCTTGTTTGTAGTCCCTTTTTTAGTACTTTGATCTTTAACTTTTTTGGCAGCTTGTAGTTATCTGAGACTTGTGACTGCTCGAAATGAGTACACTGAGGAGATCAAACAGTTGAAGAATGTAAGTAAGGTTGTGTTGCTATTGTTGTATGTTTTTCATGGTTGGTTTAGCTCCGTTAGTGAGGAAAAAGGCAATGTCTAATGATGTTAAATGTAGTTGGTAGAAGAATGTTGGTTCTAAGCCTTTATGTTCTTCTATGTTCGAGTAGTAATTGGTTTAAACCAGTTGCAAATAATGATGTAGAATGTGATGTAGAATGTGATCGTATTGCAATGAAAGTGCTTGTTCTGTTAACGATAATTATGGTTGTTTGAGATAAAAATTATATTTTCTCTTTAACTGTGACAAAAATCCTAAAATATAAGGACACAATGAAGAATAAAGTGCAATTTCTTGCATTTCCATACATAGTCTTGCAATTTAATATTGTCATTCACATTCTTACAACTGAAAGGGTTCCAAAAGTATGTCATTTGCAGTCTTGCAGATTCTCAAAAGATAACAATTAGAAACAAAAGATGACATTAATATAATGCTTACTTAAAAACTACAAGCAGTCATGTATTCCAAATCTTGTTTGTAGCCCCCTTTTAAGTACTTTGAGCTTTAACTTTTTTGGCAGCTTGTAGTTTCCTGAGACTTGTGACTACTTGTCCTCTCCAAGTCTCAATCTCTACAGTTGCCATTCTTTTTCCAGCTTTCTCGGTCCCAGCCTGTGAACCTTTATTTGTTGCTCCATTCTCTGCCTCATTTGCAGTTTCCTCCCTTTCTATACCATCCGTTTCATCAACAGTACTCTCATTTTATGCTTTCTGGAAAATGCATAGGTATATTAGTCCCCATTGTTAGATATATTTGAGATGCATGTCTAATCATATTTGTGTTTAGTTTTCAGGACTTAACAACATGACATATCAGGACTTACTGAAATCAGAACTTACTGAAGTCAGAACTTAATATCAGAACTTAAGGCGTCAGAAGATATATATCAGGACTTAAGTGCGGGGAGACTTCAGATAAGGAATGCGGCTGATTTACAGGAGAAGATCTGGACTAAAACAAAAGAAGATATGCATGAAGAGTTAGAGGACTAGAAGACTTGTAGAAGATATCTGATTGATATATTTTAGGAGACAGAATTATATTCCATATCAATTAGAATATATCTTATAACTGTGTAATATATAAACACAGCTTAGGGTTTACACTATATGCGTTATCATTATCGAGAACCATTATTCTTTGTAACATAGCAGCTCTTAGTGATATTGTTCATCACTGAGAGAGAACAACAGTTCTATTGTAACAGAGTTTATTTGAAGATACTTGATCTTTGTTACATACTTGTGTTGAAATCGATTTGATTGTATAAAAACTATATTCAACCCCCTTCTATAGTGTTGTGTGACCTAGCAAGTGGTATAAGAGCTTTTCTGTTAACACATATACAGCAAAGATCCAAATAACAATCATGTCTAAAGAAACACAAACCCCAACTAAGCCCACCAAAACTCAAGAAACTCAAAACACTCAAACCCACAGTCGATATGAGACTATTAGGGTTCCCATACTGAGACCTTCTGAGAATCCCATATGGAAAGTGAAGATGGCTATGTTTCTGAAAGCTACAGATCCAGAATACCTTGACAGAATTAATAAAGGACATTATAAGCTTACCAAGCTCTCTGTTGCAGTTGCTGATCTACCAGCAAAGACCATACCAAAGGAGAGAAATGAATACACACCTGAAGATATCTCATCTATTGCCAAGGATGCAAGGGTAAGGCATTTGCTGCATAGTGCAATTGATAATGTCATGTCAAACAGGGTAATTGGATGCAAGACTACAAAGGAGATATGGGATGCTTTGGAGACAAGATGCCGGGGAACTGATGCAATCAAAATGAACAGGAGGACTATACTCACTCAAGAGTATGAGCATTTTGACTCAAAAATGCTGATGAGTCATTAACTGATTTATATGACAGGTTTTCCAAACTCTTGAATGATCTGTCACTGGTGGACAAGGAATATGATCTTGAAGATTCAAATCTAAAATTCCTTTTAGCTCTTCCTGAAAATTGGGATTTGAATTCTACTACCATAAGAGACAAATATGACATTACTGAAACTACTCTTGATGAAATTTATGGTATGCTCAAGACTCATGAACTTAAGATGGATCAAAGAGCAAGAGGCATGGAAGAAAGTCAAGGACAACTGCTCTTAAAGTTGAGGAGGAATCTCCTAAAGTGGTTGCCTCAAAAAAGGGCAAATGAAAGGCTCTCATCATAAAGTCTGATTTAGAGTCATCAAATTCTGATGATGATGATTCAGAAACTGAAAGTTTATCTGAAGTTGATGTTGATACAGAGATGATGCAAAGATGATGCAACTGTGTGCTCTTATGGTGAAGGGTATCACAAAGATAGCCTACAGGAAATTCAGAAAGGGCAAGAAGTTTTCCAGGAAAGGTGGAAGTTCTGATAAGAAAGGATTCAGAAAGTCTGAAGGCAAAGGAGAAAAGTCTGACAGAGGAGACAACTCAAATGTCAAATGCTACAATTGTGGTGAAAGAGGCCACATATCTCCTGAATACAAGAAAAAAAATTGACAAAGGCAAGGCTCTTGTCACAAAGAAGAAAAACTGGACAGACACTTCAGATTCTGAAGATGAGAAGAACTATGCCTTAATGGCAAATGCTGATAGCAGTACTGACACTGCTGAATTGAAGGTACCTCAAACAATTTTTGCTTTTCATACTGATGATATTACTGAGTTGAGATTATATCTTAAAACAATGTTCATTAGTTTTAGAGATTAGACTTTAACATGTGAAAGATTAACATCTGAAAGTCTTGCTCTTAGAAATAGAAATGACTATTTAGAAAAGGAGTTAGTTTTTCTTCATCAAACTAAGAAAGAAAGAGATGAGGCTCTGTATGTTAGAGATGGAGTGCTAAAAATGAATGAATCTCTAAAAATTGATTTAGAAAAGGAAAGAGAGATTATCAGAACTTGGACTAACTCTAGCAGAACAGCTCAGAATATACTAAGTAGTGGCAACTGGAAAGAGGGCTTAGGTTATGGAGATGATAAAAGTGAGAAAGGAACTGTGCAAATTGAGCCAATTGTTGTTAAACAGACTGTTAAGCCAAAGGTAAATCCTGTTAAATTTGTAGCAAAAACTGTTATGTCTGATTCTGAAAAGATAAAAGATTCTAAGACAGAAGTTAAAGAAAAGTCAACTTCTGACAAATTAAAACATGATAAACCAGCTGAAGTAAACATAGGCTTAATGACAAAGAAGCAGCTTAAGCATAAGCTGAAAGAGATTGGAAATGTGAACAAGGTAAAGGAAGCTAGGAAAAATAGGAATGGAAAGGAAGGTGTAAATAAAAGCAATAATTATATGCCTGTTCCTAATGCTCCTAGAAAGAAATGTTACAACTGTGGAAACTTTAACCTTCTTGCTTCTTTTTGTAGGAAAAATAAAGATATAACCTCTTTATCTCATAAATCAGGAGTTAAGAGCCAGTCTGTTAGGTTTAAACCACAAAATCCTTATTTTCATTGTAGTAGTTTATGGCATTCCATTTATACTTATAAGGAATGTCATAGTTTGTACTATGACTATTATCAAATAAAACCTTCTTTGAAGAAAGTTAGTGTAATTCCTTCTAGTGTAAATTCTGATGCAAAGTCTGGTATAAAGTCTGATAATCAACATGTTAGCATAAACTCTGAAATTAAATCCGTTGTAAATGCTAACAAACTTAAAAAGGCCAAAGGATCCAAGCAAGTCTGGATCCTTAAAACTAACCAATAGTGGTCTTTGTGATTGCAGGGCAACAGGAAAAACATCCTAGTTCTGGACAATGGATGTTCAGGATATATGACCGGAAATAAAGCCTTGCTATCAGACTTTGTGGAGAAAGTTGGCCCAGGAGTTTCTTATGGTGATGGCAACATGCGAAAAACTCTGGGATATGGCAATATCAATCTTGGGAATGTCATCATTGAAGCAGTAGCTCTTGTCTCAGGACTTAAACACAATCTGCTAAGTGTAAGTCAAATCTGTGACAGAGGTTATCAAGTGGATTTCTTTGAAGAACACTGTGAAGTTGTAAGTAATTCTACAGGCAAAGTGGTTCTGAAAGGTTACAGATATGGTAACATACATGAAGCCAGACTTTCAACAAATTCTGATGGTTCTGCAATCTGTCTGTTAAGTAGAGCATCAATTGAAGAAAGCTGGAATTGGCACAAGAGACTCTCTCATTTAAATTTCAACAATATAAATGAGCTAGTAAAGAAAGATCTTGTGAGAGGACTGCCAAAATCAGTATTTGCTCCTGATGGCCTTTGTGATTCATGTCAAAAGGCAAAACAAAGAAAATCTTCATTCAAGAGCAAAACTGAATCCTCAATTCTTGAGCCTTATCACTTACTGCATGTTGATCTATTTGGTCCAGTCAATGTCATGTCAATTGCAAAGAAGAAATATGATATGGTTATAGTGGATGAGTTCACAAGATACACCTGGGTGTATTTCTTGCACAAGAAGAATGAAACTGCATCTACTCTAACTGATCATGTCAGACAGCTGGATAAATTGGTCAAAGATTCTGTTAAAATCATAAGAAGTGATAATGGCACTAAGTTCAAGAATTCAATCATGGAAGAGTTATGCAAATAGCATGGAATAAAGCAGGAATTTTCTGCACCTGGAACTACACAACAAAATGGAGTTGTAGAAAGAAAGAACATGACTCTCATTGAAGCTGCATGAACTATGCTTGATGAAGCAAAGCTGCCAACCTACTTTTGGGCTGAAGCTGTGCAGACTGCTTGTTTTACACAGAATACTACACTCATAAACAAGCAAGGAAAAACACCATATGAGATGGTGAAGAAAAAGAAACCAAATCTGAAATACTTTCATGTATTTGGATATAAGTGTTTTGTTCTTAAGACTCATCCTAAACAGCTGTCAAAATTTGATCTAAAAGCTGATGAAGGAATTTTTGTTGGATATCCACTTTCCACAAAAGTCTTCAGAGTCTACAATTTAAGAACAAGGGTTGTCATGGAATCTATCAATGTATCTTTTGATGATAAAAAGATTACTGGACTTGAAGATTTCAATGATCATGATCAGCTGAGATTTGAAAATGAATATTTAAATTCTGATTTTATAAATTCCGATGGCTTAAATCCTGATCCTGTAAGTTCTGATGGGTTAAATTCTGATGTCATTGAAACTGTGGTAACTATTCCAAGGGAAACTGCACTTGTTCAGGGGGAGCAAGCTGAAGATCCTACCATAACTCGACTCTCAAGAAGCATCGGAACCTGTCAATGGCTCTTCAAGTTCTGATTCATCAAGTTCTGATGAGCCAAATTCTGATAATTCTGGAAACTCTGATTCTTCAAATCCTGAAGGATCCAACTCAAATTCTGAAGTCTCAGAGAGCATAACTATAGGGGGAGCATCAGAAAATGCTGATGGAGATAACATGGATCATGGGGGATGATCCAGTTCTAGAAATCAACTTCCATCTGCAAGGAAGTGGACCAAATCACATACACCGGAATTAATAATTGGAGATCCGGAAGCAGGTGTCAGAACTAGAACATCAATATCAAATGAATGTCTCTATCATTCCTTTCTATCTCAGACTGAACCAAAGAAAGTGGAAGAAGCTCTTCAAGATGCTGATTGGGTGCAAGCAATGCAGGAAGAGTTAAATAAATTTGAAAGAAATAAAGTCTGGACCCTAGTGCCAAGACCAAAGAACAGATCCATTGTTGTCACAAAATGGGTGTTCAGAAACAAAACTGACAGTGATGGCATAATTACAAGGAACAAAGTAAGGCTGATTGCAAAAGGTTACTCTCAATATGAGGGTATTGATTATGATAAAATATTTGCACCAATTGCTAGATTGGAAGCCATAAGAATCTTTTTGGCTTATGCTGCTCAAAAGAAGTTTAAAGTCTTTCAAATGGATGTAAAAAGTGCTTTTCTCAATGGAGAATTGGAAGAAGAGGTAAATGTTGAACAACCTCCATGATTTGTAGATCCAAAATTTCCTAATCATGTCTACAGACTTGATAAAGCACTTTACGGCCTTAAGAAAGCTCCAAGAGCATGGTATGACACCTTAGCTCAATTCCTTCTGGAAAGTAGATTTAAGAGAGGTACAATTGATAAAACAATGTTCTACCTCAACCATGGAAAGGACTTACTTTTGGTATAGATATATATTGATGACATCATCTTTGGTTCTACAAATGCCAAACTCTGTGAAAGGTTTGCAAAGCTAATGCAGTCAAGATATCAAATGAGTATGATGGGAGAACTTAGTTATTTTCTGGGACTTCAAGTCAAGCAAAATGAAGAAGGTACTTTCATAAATCAATCCAAGTACACCAGAAATTTACTCAAGAAATTTGGAATGCAAGACATTTCAACTGCATCCACTTTCATGACCACTACAACCAAGTTAGATAAAGATATTGGAGCATCAGTAGATATTACTAACTACAGATGTATGATTGGCTCATTACTCTATTTAACTGCAAGTAGACCTGATATCATGTATGCTACCTGTCTTTGTGCAAGATTTCAGGCTAATCCAAGAGAACATCATCTAATAGCTGTAAAAAGAATTTTAAAGTACCTCAAGGGTATAGCTGATCTAGGATTGTGGTATTCTAGAGAATCAGATTTTAAGCTAATAGGTTACTCAGATGCAGATTTTGCAGGATGCAAAATAGACAGGAAAAACACTAGTGGAAGCTTCCAATTTCTTGGAGGCAGATTGGTTTCTTGGTTTAGCAAGAAACATAAATCAATTTCCACATCAACTGCAGAAGCAGAATATATTACTGCAGGAAGCTGTTGTGCATAGATTCTTTGGATGAAGAATCAGTTACTGGACTATGGGTTAGAATTTTCTAAAATACCTATTTACTGTGATAATCAAAGTGCTATTGCTATGACAGGTAATCCAGTTCAACACTCAATGACAAAGCTCATCAGCATTATGTACCATTTCATAAGGGAACATGTGATGGAAGGTACAGTGGAATTGTATTTTGTTCCAACAGATCAACAACTAGCAGATATCTTCACAAAACCACTATATGAAGCTACTTTTACAAGACTGGTAAATGAACTTGGAATGGTTTCAGGTTCTTTCTCTAAATCTGCTTAGTTTTTGTTCTCATGCATCAGACTTTATGATCAGTGTTTATAGATTATCTTATCTCTATGTAATCTATGCTTAAACTGTAATATATTAAATACTGATTATTCTCTGATGTGATTCTATATACTCTGATAGTGTTATGAATGTTCAGTGGCTATTCAATCCAATGAGGATTACTGTGCTAAATGTTGACCTAGTAGTCTTTTACATACTAGAAATCCCATGTTTGAATTAGTTGTTTATGTGGAAATTTATTAACACAAGCAAATTCTGATTTTGAACTTAGTCCAATTTACTTTGTGTATCTTACTACTAAGTCACAAACTATATTTTTGCTTCTTATCTGTCAAATTCTGATGTCAGTAAATCTTAAGGATGAACTACATACTTGATAAGCCTCACTTATCTGAAGAAAAGAAAAGAAGAAAATCAAAATCAGGTACTCCTTTGAGATCTAGAGTAAATATGTGAAAGGGAAGACCCAAGTGCATTGTTGGTATTAAGTAATATGCATTAGAAAAGCAAATAAATTTTTCTTGGTGACTTTTCACATTCTCTGATTACTGGAGAAATACACTGATAATAACATAAATTTTGATAGCAGTTGTGACTCACTTACACTGAGAAGCCACTGTAAAAAGAATGTCAAAAGATGCATAAAATGAGCACAAACAGTTGAGGTGAACTCTTACATAAATTTATTCTATAGTAGACTTCAAAATTAAAGACATATTTTAAGCACTTTTCTTAGTTATGCCTTATTTCTAAGATATACTGAAGTTTATCAGGCTTTAATCTTTATCTGATCATTTGAAAATGCACACACTCTCACTCCATATGAATGATGAAAATTACAGTGGTGATCAAGTTGTTTCTGACAAACAGTTAAGTATTATTTGCATAAATTCTGAGGACAAGTTCTGATGAAAGTTTTGATGATTAAACTCTGAAGAATCCAGTCAGTATTTGTATGAAGAATCACAGAAACAAACATTCACTTTTTAAGTACAGAAGCATGTTCTGATGACCGTTAAATTCTGATAATAGTCAAGTTCTGATACAAATCCTGATGGATTTCTGATGCTTACGTGGCATTATTTATTTACTTGACTTATTTATGGTTTTACTGTAACGGTCATATTTATCATAAAATATTAAGTGAGATAAAAACAGTTATTAATCATTTGGTTAGTGGGAAACGTGTTTGCCTTGACAACTGCATGTGCACAATAATTACTGCTTATTTCCCGTGCCCACTAACTACTGCTTTAATTATTTACTGGCTGACAGGTGTAAAGTGTCTGTTTTACTTCCAAAAAGAGTTGTTGAGTGGAAAGATTATATATATGGGAGTTAAAAGATTTTACAATCTTTTACCTACTTTCTAATTCTTTTCTTATCCCTATTATTCTCTCTCTCTTTCTAATATTCTCTGAATCTCTATTTTTCACAGGTATTTTATCAAACACTTTGCAAACACAAAATTTCTCACTTATTTCCCTACAGAAATGGCACCAAAAGATCTGATTTATGATGGAGCCAAGTTTGTTCCCAATAACTACATGGCTATTCTTTCTAAGGATGAAGCTCCATCAGAACTTCACTTCATCCAAGATTTTCTATCTCGAAGTGAGATTGGGTTTGCTTTGACCCAACCAGAAGCACTCTCAGGAACTCAAGTGCTGGAGTTTTGGAGGAGTGGTGTTTATGATGATGGTGGTGCAAATGGGTCCCCAAGTATTATCTTTACAACAGGGGAGGATGAACATGTGGTGATTGTGTCTACTGTTCGCAAAGCTCTACATCTGCCAGAAGATTGTATTTTCAATTCAACAGTTGAGGAGCCAGCTCTTCAACAAATGATGGCAAATCTAGGCTATGAAAAGCCTTTGGAAAAGTTGGGCCAATTGAAGAGATCCCATATAAGGAGGGAATGGAGTTTCTTTTTCGACTGCATCACCAAGGCCTTTGGAAACAAGTGCTCCAACTTTGATGCAATTCCAATCCTTAGTCAGCAAATTGGGTATGCTCTAATTACTCAATCTCTGTGCTAGGATTTATTGGGGATAGGATGCAAGAGGACATAAATACTGTATATTTTGCTAGATTTTGCCAACTTATTTACAGTTTCTGTAGTTCTGATAAGGCCCAACTAGCTAGTGAGTTGATTGAACCCTTTAAACTTGCTAAAAGGGCTTTCACTGACTTATTATTTACTGATAATAAGAAGGCTGTACTAAGACCCCTCCAAATTCCACAGTCAGTCAAACAGGTCTTAGTAAACTCTGACCCTCTCACATACAGTGCTATATTTCCTGATGTACAACCATCCTAACCTCCATCAGCACCTACAACCAATCAACCACTTACCACTTCTCAACCTCAACCAACTCAACCTACCATCAGAACATATTTCCAGCCAGCTCAATCATCTCAACCTCAACCATCAGTACCTACCATCAGAACTTCATCCTTCAGGTCTAAAAGAGCAAAATCTATTCCTAAATCTCCACCAAGGAGAAGAAGGATGATTCTTAGGGATGAATCTGATGATGAAGAATAAGCACAGGTTCATGCATCAGAACCTGTGACAGTGGAAGCTGAAAAGGCAACTTCTCAGAAGGAAACTGAAGCTGAAAATTCTGATATTTTGAAGAGAAAAAGAACTTCAAGTTCTAATGCTCATAAAGCAACTCCTACACCATCCAGGAGATCAAAGAAAGAGAGAGCAGGAAGGCATTTGGCACAACCTCCATCTGAGGATACTAATGAAGCTGATGAAGGGGATCAGGAATCTCTGATCTCAAAGCCAATAGTAATTGAATCTTTGCCACCTCCAACTCAGGCTAAAGACACTGTTCAGGATACAGTGATCACACCTCCTGTCTCTCCTATTCATGATAATGTTACAGTTAAAGATTCATGATTAAGTCCTGAAATTGACCTTCATAGTCTGATCATTCCAACTGTGCTCTATCTGGAAGCTCCAACTGTAGCTCAGCCAACTATTGCTACTTCTCCTATCTTACAGGCTGAGATACTAACAACTCCAATTCTGGAGATAAATTCTGATGATCAGAATTTAGATGAAGTTACTGCAGAATCACCTTCAGTGACAGATACTTTAGTACGGTCAGAAGATGATGAGTTTTCTATAAGTTCTGGAGAGTCAGCTCCAGTTAATACTCCAGCTCCCATTCTTGGAAAGGAGGCATTGATTAAAAAGTTTGTTGAACAAGCTGCTCCTATTCCTTGGGAAGAAACTCACAGAGGAGTGGAGTGGACCAAGAAGTGGAATGAATCTGATTTTATTCCAAGCTCAAAATTGCTAACAAAGCACATTGCCAAAGCTGATGAGCTGATGAGTTGATGACAAATTCTGATTTCAAGCACCAACTCAAAGTCACTGCTCTAAGTACCAAATCTCTTCAAGGTCTACACTCTCAAACTCATGCCAAGGTTGATAAACTTCTGGAATCAGCTGAAAAGCTAGACATGACTCTCAAATTAGACAAGTTAAGACTTATCAGACCTAAACATGAGAAAGTTGAAGCTATTGAGAAGGTACAAGAAAAGCAACAGGCCCAAATTACCGAGACCCTGCAGAATCAAGCCTCTCAACAAACTCAATTGAATGAAATTCAATCTTCAATAGAACTTCTTCTCTCTCTCCTACTACCAGATGATGCCAAAAAGGGGGAGAAGGTAGTTAAGTCCAAATGCTCTAATACTCAAGTACTGAAGAAAAAGGATGATAAAGAAGATGACCAGGGAAACCCTAGCAAGGGTCAAGGTCAAGGGCATAACAACAAATTTTCTTCAAGGAAACTAATTTTTGATGCTAGTAAATCTTCTACTCAAAAGAAGACAAGTTATGGTGCTGTAAATGCTCAAAATCTGATAGCAAGTTCTGATTCTGATGTTCTGATTCAAGCTGAAAGTCAAGACTCTCAGAAGTTTTTGCAAACTCTGAAGCACAAGGGAAAAGAGACTACTATCTACTACAAAGATCCTAAAATTCAGACACTTGATGAAGAAATTGCTAGAAGATTATTTTTCAAGCATAATCCTGGAATGGATTTAGAGAATTTAAAGGAGGAAGAAGCTAGATTTGCAGCTGAGAAGACAAATCTAAAGTCTAAAGCTTCTGATGCAAAGAAACCTCCAAGGCCTAAGGCAAAAGGCATTGTGATCAAGGAAAAGTCAAATTCTGAGGCTTCAAAGCCCAAGAAAAGATCACAGACTGATCCCAGAGATAAAGGGAAAGGAAAAGTTGATGAACCAACAAAGCCACAGGAGATGAAGATTCCTCAAATCCTGATGAAACCTATGTGCAAAATGTTTCAAGTTTATGATGATACTGCTGTTGAAGATGAAACTGTTCAAATTCTGAAAAGAAGGAAGATAACTGAAGAATCCAAGACAACCTCTGACAAAGCTCAAGTTTTCCAGAATGAAGAATAGCAAGATACATAAGAAACAACAAATTCTGATCAAGTCATCAAGAAATCAACCTCTGACAGTGCTCAAGACAATTTAGAGAAGATGAAAGTTGCTGATAAGAAGAAACTCTTATGGAAAAATGTTAAACCATCAGATCCAAAGAAAAGCTAATTGTTCTCTGATTTCATGACTGTTGGATTGAAAGCCAGAGAAGCAAGAGACAGAGCTGGACCAGGTTCTGATAAAGCCAAAATCAAGACAGGAGTTGAAGTGCTTACAAGAGATCCATTCTTACTGACTGATAAACCTCTTGAAGAAGTTACACAGAAACACCTTGACAAGGTTATATCTGTTCAAGTGGTACTGGATGCTCATGATAAGCATAATGTCAAATAAAATCTGATTCTATTTCTTGAAGATGGAAGAACATATCAAATGTCAGAATCAGATGTGCTAAACAAATCTCTGAAAGAACTTCAATTCTTTCATTATTTTTTAGAGATAAAGTCTGAGATTACCAAGAGATGGTCAAATTTCATTATGAAGACCATAAGAGATAAAGCAAGAATTTCTGGTTCAAGGGTTACAAAATTTATTCCAAATATTGTTGAAGATGATGGAAGTGAAATTTCAATGAAGAAGGATTCTGCTAAACTTGAAGTCATTCTAAAAGAGAAATGTATGTGCTACAATGAAGACTCTTCTCATCCAAGGGTGATCAGACTTGGTGATGGTTTGGAAAGAAGTCACATCTCAGCACTAAGGTCTGCAATATACTAGATTGGAAGTCAAGGTGAAGAATTGAAGCAAGTCAAAGCTACAATAGCTCAAGTCCTGAGGAATAAAGAAGAAAAGCTGATATCAAACTTTGTCAAGAATCACTTTGGATTAAGATTGACTCAGTGAGATTGGTAAAAGCTACAAGGACTGTAAGTTGTAGTTAGTTGTTTAAATAAACTCTCATTGCATTTGCACTTAAATGTTTTTGACATCATCAAATCTATTAACTTGTATATTTTTCATAATTTACAAGTTGGGGGAGATTGTTAGATATATTTGAGATGTTATGTCTAATCTGATTTGTGTTTAGTTTTCAGAACTTAACAACATGACATATCAGGACTTGCTGAAATCAGAACTTACTGAAGACAGAACTTAATATCAGAACTTAAGGCGTCAGAAGATATATATCAGGACTTAAGTGCGGGGAGACTTCAGATAAGGAATGCAACTGCTTTACAGGAGAATATCTGGACTAAAATAAAAGAAGATACGCATGAAGAGTTAGAGGACTAGAAGACTTGCAGAAGATATCTGATTGATATATTTTAGGAGACAGAATTATATTTCATATCAATTAGAATATATCTTGTAACTGTGTAATATATAAACACAGCTTAGGGTTTACACTATACGCGTTATCATTATCGAGAAACATTATTCATTATAACCTAACAACTCTTACTGATATTGTTCATCACTGAGAGAGAACAACAGTTTTATTGTAATAGAGTTTATTTGAATATACTTGATCTTTGTTACATACTTGTGTTGAAATCGATTTGATTGTATAAACACTATATTCAACCCCTTCTATAGTGTTGTGTGACCTAACACCCATGTCTTTACAAAATGTGCCTAAATGACTGAATATGTAAGGCCTATATGAGTTACCTTTCTGTCACATATTCTTGAATTATGTCCTGTATGTTTGAATTATTTTCAAGTCACCTTGGATTTTGTAATGTTTGACTCTCTTCCCTTTTCAATAGCCTTCTTAATTTTATCATTTCTCTGAAATACCAAGTCATATACGCTAGGTCATACCAGGCCCAATATACAGTACTTAATATCAAAATATACATTTGCTTTACAAGTCTTAGTGTTGTGATTACTTGCCTTGCAATATTTGCAAAAATTCTTGGTTCCCAGTTCCCACCCTAGCTAGTTTTGTAGCATATTTTGAAATGTCATTAATCTTATTTCTTTTCTTTTTGGGCCTACCAGGTTGAGGCCCGGGCATAGGTGGTAGAGGCAAAAGATTTGGAGTGTCTTCCTAAAACTCGGGACCCATAATGGGCTCAAGGGTGTGACTATAAAGCTTTAAAACATAGATAGATTATTAGTATCATTATTGTCAACTAAAGGAACCCATATATAAGACTATATACATACCTTTGCGTAGGCATCCTTCTTATAGTTGGCATTGACATGATTTTTAAAGGTCCATTTCTCAACTGAATACACGCATCTACATGATAACAGGGGATCCCAGTGAGTTCCCACTTTCTACATGTACATCTTCTCTTTTGAAGATTCACAACTAACTCATAATTTCCTTCAGAACAGGTAACACTAGAGGAAATGCATCCTGACCAAATGACCACACAATTTGCAGCAAAATATAGTGCCCTAGCATAACAATGAAGGATTTAAAAAGACTAATCACACTTACCTGTTCAGTTTACATTTAAAAAGAATAATCACACTTACTTATTCAATTTTTTTTATGCACTTGGACAGATAACAAAGTCTTTGTTCATTATTATGTCCCTTCTCACTTAAATCCTTTTTATAAATGCTTTATGCATTTCCTTGAGCATGGTGAGTATTGGAAGCTTCCTGTACTTTCTTATAATGATTGTTTACAAATATATCAATGCAAGGTGTTGTTCTAAAAGCAGACCTAAATCACTGTCCTCTAGATTTTTACACGAGCCAATCATAACACTGGCTAGAAACCTAATTATGCATCACACAAAACCATAAATTCAGTTGCATTATCGTTAAAGTAGTGGAACAACATCAATACAAGAAAGTAGTTGAGCACCTTTTTCATTTTTATCCATTTGCAGCTTGAATTCCCAATTAGTGCTTACCCTGACAACTTTCCAAAGTAAACCTTTTTGTGCATTCCCCTTGAACTCTTTTACCATATTCTGAAATAAATGCATTACACAAAATCTATGTTCAGCATTTGGAACCATAGATTCTAGTGCATTTATTAAACTCTAAAAGACATATATACATAAATACAGATTTAACAATATTTATAATAACATATAACAAATGTGTCCATATAAATATACCTTCTGTCTATCTAATATGAAATTTCAGTATTTATCATTGCTTATTTTGACATCTTGATTGAACAACTTCAAAAACCAATTCCAAGCATCTGTATTCTCAGACTCCACAATGGCCCATGCAACTGGATACATGCCATCATTGACATCCACACCCATAACTACTAATAATTGTCCATCATATGGACCTTTGAGTATATTTTGAATAAATCCTCGAGTCAAAGAGTCTACTTGGGAGTTAGAGTCAGATATGCTTGACAAATATCCTCATTTGTTTAATTAAATCAGATTCTGAGGACATAATCTTTTTAAGGGGGGAAGGATATAACGGCTCGTGTATTTTTTTTGCATTATTTAAATGTTTAATTATGGAAATTATTAAATAAATAAAATATATGTATTGATTTGACCGCTATGTGTTGTTTGATTATTATCTATGTGTGATTTATGGTGTACCAGGTTGTCCGCGTAATTAATTATGGAGTTGTATTGAATTGTTTTCACTTTTAAAAGTGGATTTAATGCAAATTTAGTTGCATAAATATTTGGAATGTCTCTAAAATTGTATTTATGATTTTATAATTATAATAATAATTTTTGGGATTTTACAAAATTTAGAAATCAATATTTCATCAATTATTGAGCCATGTATGATTTTCTGATTTTATTTATTTGTAAAATCTATATTTAATTTCAGAATTTTTCAAAAATTGTGAAACTCATATTTATTTGAGCTTGGAATATTATGAGAATTTTAAATTTATTTTGGAAATTTTTGGAGTTAAATTCACCTGTGCGTTTGTCCGTTAAATCGTAAATTTTGGGTATAAATTGCGATTCAAAAATGAGTTAAAAATTATGAAAAATTTATTGTTAATAACTTTGAATTATTTGTGATATTTCAAAACTATTATGGTAATTTTTGGGTTTCTTTTACCCGCAACTTGGTTCGATAAACCGTGAATTTTCGAAACAGATTAGTATGGCAGGCCACGTGTTAATCAAAAAACAGGGGTGTGGCATTGTGTTGTATACGTGCCCTGTGTATAATTTTTTTCCCTTTTATTTCATTTTCTTCTCCTGGGTTCAACATCAATCTCTTGTCTCTCCTCTTGCATCTCTCGATTTCTCTGATTCTCTCACTTTATTCTCCCATCTCTCCCTCTTCCCCGTTTTTCTGTTTCTTGCACTTTCCCTGTTCTTTAATCTTCTTCCCGGTCGAGCTCTGTTTCCGGTATCTATTTTCGGCGCCCTTCTTATTCCGGTTGAATGGTTTTGATTGGTTCATGTGCTATATATATACATCCCTGTGTATATATGTTGGTGTGTGTGTGATATTGTGTGTGTGGATTGGTAGTGTGTGTTTGTGTGTCTTTTTCGGGATGTTTCTCGGCTGTCTCCGCGTTTCTGATTTGTTGTTGTGGTGTTGCGTGCGTGTCACGCGCATGTTGTTCTGTTCAATTTGGAATTTTAATTATGTTAATCTGATTTTCTGCAGGAATCATTTGATTAATATTCGTGATATTAAATGGTTTCGTGCGAGATTAATTTATAAATTATCGGTGAGATTTTTGCATTGGAACCCGAATAATCGGGTGCCCCGAAAATTTTGCCGCCGTCAGCGATGAGCCTCGGCGAGCCGACGGTGGACGGTGATGACGTTGTTCTGAGTCCTAAATATTAAAAATATAAAATACAAATAATAATTAGTAATTATAATTGATTTGAAATTAGGGAATTTACGGATTTCGACGGGTATTATTGGTATGAATCGGTGACTGAGATTCGTGCATTTGGATCATGATTGGATTGTCGTTATAGTTGTTGTGAATTGATTTGACGTCGGGATGTTCGACGGGTAGGCCGATAAATAGAGGAGGTGATGCCTGAATTTTTGGAAATTAAATTCGAAAATACGGGACATACCATGTAATTATCGGAATGTCGAATGAGTATAAATAAGTATATTCATATATGTTGTATGGAACCTGATTGTATGTAGTGGTAAATTGTTTTGCCAAAACCAATAACCCTAATTTCATAGAATAACTAGTATACGTATTTTCTGGAAATAAACACCGAACCGATTTTCGAGAACGTGAACCCTAAATTGATGTGTGTATGGTAATTATGTATATAAGTACGAGTCGGGATTTGATATTGAATGGGTAGATGTGTTATTGAGGATATGTCAAGCATACCTAGGCGTCTAACGTAGGGTATTTCGACTCTGTAGGTTCTAGTCGAAGGACTCAGGAATTGGTATTGAACTAAAGATAACCCAGTGATCAGTCGACAAGCGCGGTGAGGTTCCGAACGAAGGACCTGAGTGTGGAAGTCGGATCCAGGATAGTCTGTTAGTAAGGCGGTAATGCCGAGGGTCCAAGTCAGTCCAAGGTCAATCGGTATTAGTTATAAAGCTTTGTAAGGCAAGTACCCCTGACCATTCTTTTATGGTTCAGTATATATGAATGAAATGTTGTTTTATTTTTGAAGAGGAACAGAAACGTTTTAAGTTACGCATCCCCTGTGTTTGAAAATGTTGTTAAATATATGTTTTGGGGAAGAAGTAACTTTTGAAAGTACCTATCTCTAAAATGCGATTAAAAATGGAAAAGAGGTTTGAATAGTGCGCTGTGACAAAATTGTTTTTAACAAGAGATAGGTAAAAGTGGATTTGAAAACTGGATAAAACGAATCAGATATTGGATAACGTTGCGCAAGTGGCTAATTCGGTTGCGCGCATTACATAACCGATTAGTCTAGCATAGTTAATCAGAGACCTAGCTAGTCTCTGCGGATCCGATGATTTTGTGTGAAATCCCGATCAGCTTTCCTAGACATTTTGAGTGATAGCCCGCCCAACTATCCTAGATAATTTGTGTGGAGGCCTAATCAGCCGTCCCTAGATAACATCCAATACATATCTGATTGTGATTTAGTGGTTCCCGTAACAGAACAGATGATTTTGTGGTTCCAGTAATGGAACAAGTGATTTTGAAGTTCCCGGAGAGGAACAAGTTTTATAGGTCCTGTGATGGGACAAGATTTATGGTTCCCGTAACGGAACAAATGGTTTTGGGTCCCCGTAACGGGACAAATGGTTTTATGGTTCCTGTAATGGAACAGAAGTTTTGAAAATGAAAATAGCATGCTAAAATTGAACTCTGGTATTTATGCACAGCACACGACTGTTGATTTTGTTTTACACAGCATGCTAGTTTTGATATCCAGTTTATACATGTTTTACATGTTTCTAACAAGTTATGAATATTGTTCCTATAACAATTTTGCTTTAAATTGTTTTACTTGTTATTCATATAGTGGTACTGCTGAGCAATTGATTGCTCACCCTTGCAGAATGTTTTATATATGTATTGCAGATGCATAGAGGATTCTTCCATGTTAGTCAGGGCAGAGTTCCAGTTCCTTCCGTGTCAGGATCCTCTGAGGTAGTTATGTTGGACCAAAGATGGTCTATTGAGTTGCTGTATTAAGTTAGTTGCATCAGGATGGTTTGTTGTAAGTCGGTTTTGTAATAGTTGTAACCTAAATCATACTTAAACCTGGAAAAGGTCTTGGTAAAGGGGTCGTGGTTATGTATAATTAATGATTTGGATTATATTATGTTTATTATTATTGTTATTGGTGACGTCAACTCCTGACCCCGGGGTTGAGGCCGTCACAGTTGGTATCAGAGCTACAGGTTTGAGACCCTGATTTAGGTTAAGAGTAGAGTCAAAAGAGTACAAGAGGGTTTATGTGAAGATGTGAGTCAACAACTCAATTAGAGGAGCGAGTCTATGAGTTTAGTCAAGGGTTCGAAGGCGTAACCCTAATGTTTATTGAGGATTTGCTGGAACTGCCCTAACCTAGAGTACGTCTTCTTCATATATGTATTATTGGTAAGTTTGAACATATATTTTTAGTTTTCCTCTCGAGAAAAATGAGTCTGATCGCGAGAATTCAGCGTGTGAGTGGACTCTTGATGTGTCAGTGGAAGAGACGTCAACGTTATTTCTAAGTATCGCATTTCCTATGTCAAGCGATGTCTCTGGACCGAGTGTATGACCTCGGTGAGTTCAGATAGTATGATAATAGTTGGAGGCTGCTATGACAGCCAAGTTTTGTGAAGTAGGTGGATTAGTACTGAGGGATTGTATCTTTGAACCCTTCTATTTCTTTCTTGAAACCTATTTTGTTTCCAAAGTCATTGTTTCTTATCCTATAAGTTGCTTACTTTCCCTGTGAGAAAGTTATGATCGCGAAATAAGCCACTTAGGGTTCTATTGATCTCATTACAACTCAGATTCTCCCCTTCCTATTTGTGAATTTCCTTTTTAAACATTATTTCCTTTCTCGGAGATGTTATTGGTTGATTAGGGAAAATAATGCATATGAGTTGACCATTTGTCTGTGTGACAAAGGGGTTGGTGGGACGCCACCAAATATGTATTGTGAGCTATGCAATACTAAAACTGGTCATCTTATGTACTTGTATGGGTGCTATCAGTCATACCTACATCTTCTTCACTATTCCTTTTTATTCGATTCCCTTGATTCCTAGACTTTGAAATTTCATTTGAAGTCCCGAGGCAGTGAATTGTCAGTAGCTTTTGTAAGTAGACAGTCCTAGTTATTGAAAGTAAACAAGAGTTTGACTGTCTGGAAGAATATAAGTTTTTCACCGAGTTGCTACTTCAGAAATGAAAATAGTAGAGAGGATTCATGATTCGATATTGAAGGTTGCAGCTTTAGAAAAGTTGACTCCATGGAAGATGGGTCAATTGTAAGAGATAAGAAGTCACCTTGGGAAGGATGGTTGATTGAAGCTCAAACTAGTGCGTTAGCCAAGTCTGTGATTCTTAAGATTAACTTGAGTTACCAGTTTACCCTTTTTGAGGTGACTCCTAGTATAACCCATCTAGCTTTGAGGTATATGAAACCTGTTAGTGTTCTAATTTAATGGTGCTAGAAGGTTGTTTGGTTGGTGTATTGAGAGGGCATACCATAATGTTTAGTACCTTTATATTCCAGTTTTCTGCGCTGTTGTTGATTCTGCTACTATTATCGTTGCTATTGTTGCTAGTGTTGCTAATCTAAATTTCTTTTATAAATGGATCCTAAGAATAAAAAAAACCTGGGTGCTTTGATTGGGCAGCATTTACCTGACACAGGTGCACCGTTTGAACGGTGACATTTTTGATATACAATCTCGTTATGATTTTGAATAAATTCCCTGTTATATTTCAGGAAAATGCCACCCAAGAAAGCTACTCAGTCTAAAGAAAATAGTAGTATTTTGGTGGAGGGTCCAGTTATAAATGAAATTCTAGATTTGTTACGCCAGCAACAGCAACAACAGTTGCAGTTAATCCAACAGGTTCAGCAGCAACAACATCAACAAGGAGAGTTAAACCAAACTACCAGTTTTAAATCTTTTCAGTCTGTTAAGCCCCTAGAGTTCAAGGGCGAAGTGGATCCTGTTGTTGCCAGAAATTGGCTGAAAGAAATGGAAAAGGCGTTTACCCTCACGCAAGTAAGTGATGATCTTAAGACCGATTATGCGAGTTACTTTCTTAAGAAAGAAGCAAATTATTGGTGGAAATCCATTCGAGCGTTGGAAGGAGAAGGCCCTGTTTCTTGGACAAGATTTACAGAATTATTCTTAAAGAAGTATTTTCCCGATGATTTAAGGAATCAATTGGAAGTCGAGTTTCTAGGAGTGAAGCAAGGTGAAAGAAGTATGTTGGAGAATGAGGCCAAATTTACATAATTAGCTCGATTAGTTCCTGAGTATGTAAGTACGTAAATACAGAAAGTAAGGAGGTTCCAACAAGGGTTGAAGCCTGAAATTCGTAGAGGAGTTGTGGCATTGTAACTCAAGACATACTCCTCTATGGTTCAGGCCGCCCTGGTAATAGAAGGTGACCAGAAGTTGGCTGTTAAGGAAGGAAATGAAAAGAAAAGGAAGTATGGTGGTGCTATGGAAAAACCAGATCAAGAAGAATCTATTCAAGAATTTCAGAATCAGTTTGGCCGAAGCAGGAGTAAGAAATTCCAGAGACAGAGTTTCTCTCAGGCTAGGTCTAGTGCTACTTTAGTTGCTTTCACTCCAACCCAGTCAGTCAAGTCAGCAGTGGATTGTAAGTCCAATGACAGGAGACACGGTGGTTCGTGCAAAAAGGATGTGTAATGTTTCAGATGTGGTATTAAGGGTCATTATACGTAAGAATGCAATCCAGAAAATCCAAGAGTTACGTGTCACAATTGTGGAAGGGTTGGGCATATTGCAAGGAGTTGTAGAACAGTTACTCAAGATACTACATCTCAAGGGCCAACATCCCGCACAGCTAGAGGCGGAACTTTCAAAAGGAGCAAAAGATCGAGCATTTAGAATTTGGACGTAGTTGCAGTTGATCCGACACCCCTCGAGCTAGAAGAGTTTAATGTGATTTTAGGATCAGGCTGGTTGTCCTGTAGTATGGCAAGGAGTGTTTTAGAAGAAGTGAATTGTAAGTGTATAGAAGCCAATAAGTTCTAGGTGTAGAAGTAACATAAGAAGTTCTTTCAATCATGAGAGAAAAAAAAGAGAAATAAGCTAAGGATGTTGTGGGAGAAAAGGTATGGAATAATGAAATTATGTACCAATTATCGGGAGTTTAACAAAGCGATGAATAAGAATAAATACCTTCTATTAAGAATTGATTAGTTATGTGACTTGATTCAAGGAATGTGTAATTTCTCAGGGATTTAGTTAAGATCTAGCCTAGGGACATGTCAAAGATTGTGATTCGAAAGAGTTATGAGCGTTTCAAGTGTAGTAATATCATGTGAAGTAATAAGTGTATGAGTCATCTTTAAGGATTTAAATAATACGATGTATGAGGAGTACTAGGATAAGCAAATTGTATTTATTGATAACATCCTCAGCTATCTAAACAATAAGAAAGTCTGTATGTAATGCCCAAGGATTTTCCTTCGAAGATTAGAAGGGAAGTAACTATACGTTGAGTTTTCAAGTATGAAATTTTGGCCAAGGTTAACAAGAGATTCCGATTAATCCATTAACAACTACCTAAGCAAAGTCGGTATGGTAACAGATGCCCTGTGCAAAAGAAAAGGATTGAATGTGATTAACATCACTGAGAAGTTAATACAAGAACTGGAAAGAGTGAAATGTGAAATTCAAATACCTGAAGGTGAGAAGAAGTGAAGATATGTGGTTACTTTCCAGCCTTAACTGATGAAAATGAGTAAGAAGTGTCCGAATGTTTGGAAATTAAGTTGAAAGTGAGTACCATTTATCACTTATAGACAAGAGCCAAGGTGAAAAGGCGATTCGGATAATATATAAGATATGTTAAGAGTATATATATTTTAGATCTAAAAGGAAACTGAAGTAATCACCTACCATTGATTGAGTTTTCTACGCTAATAGTTATCATGTTAGTAAGGGAATGCTACCTTGTGAAGCCTTGTATGGGCATAAACTTGGGTCCTTGCTCTATTGAGAGAAAGTGCGAATAGAGATATTGTCAAGTCCTAAGCTAGTTCAGTAAATCAAGAGTGTAGTGGTGTTGATTCAAAAAGAGTTGAAATCGCTCGGGATAGACAAAGAAAGGAAGTGGATTTGTATTAATAGAATATGAATATATAGAATTAGGATCGTTGGTTCAGGCAAAAGTTTCGCCTTGAAAGAGGTTGATTAAATTTGAATAGAAGGGACAAGTAGAATCCTAAATGTATTGAACCGTTCAAGGTATAAAGAAATATAGGCAAAGTTGTCTATGAGTTGATGTTGTCACCGTAGTTGCAATGTGTATATATATAATGTATTCCACGTGTCAATATTAAGGAAATATGTATTTGATTCGAACCAAGTCATTAAGTAGGAGCCAACGGGCTTTTACCCAAATTTATTCTACATGGCATGATCGATCCAAATCCTAGATCATTAGGAGTGAGTCCTTAGGAATGAGTTTATATTACTAATGAGTATATTTTGAATAAATCCTCGAGTCGAAGAGTCTACTTAAGAGTTAGAGTCAGATATGCCTGATAAATATCCTCATTTGTTTAATTAAATCAGATTCTGAGGACATAATCTTTTTAAGGGGGGAAGGATATAACGACTCGTGTATTTTTTTTGCATTATTTAAATGTGTAATTATGGAAATTATTAAATAAATATAATATGTGTATTGGTTTGACCGCTATGTGTTGTTTGATTATTATCTATGTGTGATTTATGATGTACCGGGTTGTCCGCGTAAGTAATTATGGAGTTGTATTGAATTATTTTCACTTTTAAAAGTGGGTTTAATGCAAATTTATTTGCATAAATATTTGGAATGTCTCTAAAATTGTTTTTATGGTTTTATAATTATAATAATAATTTTTGGGATTTTACAAAATTTAGAAATCAATATTTCATCAATTATTGAGCCCTGAATGATTTTCTGATTTCATTTATTTGTAAAATCTGTATTTAATTTCAGAATTTTTCAAAAATTGTGAAACTCATATTTATTTGAGCTTTGAATATTATGAGAATTTTAAATTTATTTTGGAAATTTTTGGAGTTAAATTCACCTGTGCGTTTGTCCGTTAAATCGTAAATTTCGGGTATAAAGTGCGATTCAAAAATGAGTTAAAAATTATGAAAAAATTATTTTTAATAACTTTTAATTATTTGTGATATTTTAAAACTATTTTGGTAATTTTCGGGTTTGTTTTACCCGCAACTTGGTTCGATAAATCGCGAATTTTTGAAACAGATTAGTATGGCAGGCCACGTATTAATCAAAAAACAGGGGTGTGGCATTATGTTGTATACGTGCCCTGTGTATATTTTTTTCCCTTTTATTTCATTTTCTTCTCCTGGGTTCAACATCAATCTCTTGTCTCTCCTCTTGCATCTCTCGGTTTTTCTGATTCTCTCACTTTATTCTCCCATCTCTCCATCTTTCCCGTTTTTCTGTTTCTTGCACTTTCCCTGTTCTTTCTTCTTCTTCCCGGTCGAGCACTGTTTCCGATATCTATTTCCGGCGCCCTTCTTATTCCGGTTGAATGGTTTTGAATGGTTCCTGTGCTATATATATATACATCCCTGTGTATATATGTTGGTGTGTGTGGATTGGCAGTGTGTGTGTGTCTTTTTCGGGATGTTTCCCGGCTGTCTCCGCGTTTCTGATTTGTTGTTGTGGTGTTGCGTGCGTGTCACGTGCGTGTTGTTCTGTTCAATTTGGAATTTTAATTATGTTAATCTGATTTTCTGCAGGAATCGTTTGATTAATATTCGTGATATTAAATGGTTTCGTGCGGGATTAATTTATAAATTATCGGTGAGATTTTTGCGTGGGAACCCGAATAATCGGGTGCCCCGAAAATTTTGCCGCCGTCGGCGATGAGTCTCGGCGAGCCGACAGTGGACGGTGATGACGTTTTTCTGAGTCCTACAAATTAAAAATATAAAATACGAATAATAATTAGTTATTATAATTGATTTGAAATTAGGGAATTTATGGATTTCGACGGGTATTATTGGTATGAATCGGTGACTGAGATTCGTGCATTTGGATCGTGATTGGATTGTCGTTATAGTTGTTGTGAATTGATTTGACGCCAGGATGTTCGATGGGTAGGCTGATAAATAGAGGAGGTGCTGCCCGAATTTTTGAAAATTAAATTCGAAAATGCGGGACATACCCTGTAATTATCGGAACGTCGAATGAGTATAAATAAGTATATTCATATATGTTGTATGGAACCTGATTGTATGTAGTGGTAAATTGTTTTGCCAAAACCAATAACCCTAATTTCGTAGAATAACTAGTATACGTATTTTCTGGAAATAAACACTGAACCGATTTTCGAGAACGTGAACCCTAAATTGATGTGTGTATGGTAATTATGTATATAATTATCCAACAACTAGTAATGAGCTACCTCTATAACACTCCAATCATACCTCAGGTTCACTTGCCCCCAACACTCTGCACCAAAATCACAGTCAAAGAACAAGTGAGACATATGCTCAATATCTTTTAGACACATCAGACAAGTTATTGGAATATCCTGATCCCCTTAAGCTTAGAAGTCTACGCACAGAAACTGCATTCCTACATAATGGCCAGATAATCATTCTAATCTTATGTGGAACATTCAAATGTAACATCTTCTTTCAGCCTATACTATGCGAAATATTTGACATACCAAACTGCGTTGCATACAAGTATATGTATCCCGCCTTCCCATTATAAACACCATTGCTAAACCCCGACCATGCTACTCTGTCTTTCGTGTCATTTGAGGAATGAGAACACTCAAAATGGCTTCAACATCTTGGTGGAGGAAATTATTTTTAACTAATGGTATATTCCACCTTTTTCTGGGTAGAAAAAAAGTAGACACAACCTCACTTCTGTTTTCATACAACGGATCCTGATTAACCATAAACTTCATTTTCTTCCTTGACCATGGGTCCTTGGTAGCTACATTTCCAACACCGAGGATCCATCTGAAATCTTCTTTGGCTGTGAATACGCCAGACCAAACAAAACTGGGATTATGACCTTTAACTGCTTTTAACAAATGAGAATTTGAGAAATACTTCGCCTTGAACATTTGTGACAGTAGAGTATTAAGATTGTGCATAAAATTCCACAAATTTTTTAATGCAACATTAAAATCATACAGATTTTTGAAACTCATGCCTCATTTGCTTTCAAACCGTACTCATTTTATTCCACGATAGCCAGCTCAAGCTTTTCTGCGAATCAACCCCATGAGCCTTCCAAAAGTAATTGTTGAATATTTGTTCCAACTCCTGACTAAGCACCTTAGGTATTAAGAAACTAGAGATACTATAAGAGGGTATAACTTGTGCCACATTCCTGATCAGTACTGTCTTACCAGATTGAGATATCGGCTTAGCTCACCATTTTTGAATTCTCTTACTAGCTTCATCCTTCAGATAACAAATACTCTCTTTTTTGATCCGCCCACAAGAGATGGTAACCCTAAATACTTTGATGATGTGATGTCATTGTGCACCTTAAGTATGCCTGATATCTCCTATTGCTTATCACCACGCACATTAGCACTGAAAAACATACCAGACTTCTGAAAATTTACTGATTGTCCCGATCATCGTTCATAATTCACCACCAATCTCTTTAAAGACTCTGATTCTCCAGTTGTTGCTTGGAAGAAAATAAAACTATCATCAACAAACAGAACGTGAGATACAATTGGGGTTGTTTGAGAAATCTAACAACCATGAATTTCTCCACTTGTAGATGCCTCGTCTAGCGCATTTGACATGCCTTCTATACATAGTAAAAATAGATATGGAGAGAGGGGGTCTCCTTGACGCAACCCCCTCTTTGGAATAATCGGGCCTATAAATATGTTATTCAGGCAAATTTTATAAGTCACTGTTCTAACACACAACATCATCCAATCTATCCAAGTGATACAGAATCCTTTAGTTTTCATCATTTGTTTCACCAAACGACTAGTCAACCCCATCATAAATTTTTGTATATCCAACTTGAGAGCGACTCCCCCTCTTTACCATGCTTATTCCTATTCATATGATATATAACCTCAAATGACACAAGTACATTGTCAATAATGCTCCTATCTTTTACAAATGTTGACCAGTTCTCAGAGATGATAGAGGGTAAGACTAGACATAATCTACTGGCTAGAACTTTGGCTAGTATTTTATACAGCATGTTGCACAAAGCAATATATCTTAGATCCTTCATACATGAAGCATTGTCCTTCTTGGTATAAGGACTACATTAGTACTATTAAGTTCTCCAAAAAAACACCATCTCTAAGCCACTCATTACAATATCGGAAGACCTTATATCCCTACTTGGCCAAAAATTTTAAAAAATGCCGGATTAAGATGCTTTATTAGAGTGCATTTGTTTAATGACCACGGTAAACTCGTCCTTAGTGAGCTCTCTCGTTAACCTCGAGATTTTAACTCTTAACATGCATTTTTGAGGTGTAAAAAAGTGTTTTAGTATATTATTTTTTTAATTTTTTTTTCCGAATAAAAATAAAATTTTTACTTTAGAAAAAGGAAATTAAAAAAAATGATATAACCTTTTGTTTAAGCCTAAAGCACGTTTTAAAATTAAAAACGTATCTTATTTTGATATTATGAGTATCAATTATATATTAGAAAAAGTACGATGCTTGCTATGGGTGCCAAAATGAATCCCAAATTTATTTTTAAATTACATTTTGACATATTTTTATTGATGAGTTCATATTAGTACATGGGCTGTCCAAATTATGTAAAGGTAATGATTAATAGTTAATTGACACATGATTATTTGCAAATTGTTTCCAAAATAATTACGAGAGCTGATAAAAAAATCTTTGACACGATAAAATAAGAAAAAAGATGGATTATATATTACTCCCTCTATTTCAAAATAAGAGTCGCTTTGACTTTTGACACATATTTTAAGGTGTAAATAAAAATTACTTTTGTATTTTTTTAATTTTTCTTTTTTGTGAATTAAAATTTAATGCTCATTCTATCCCATTTTAGTTGTTACTTTTACCCAGTTAAATTGACTAAAATTTGACCGAAGTTTATTAATATTTTATAATTGAAAAAAATAAAAAAATTATATCACCGGAAAATAGATTTAATCTACTTTAATATATAATTTTTAGTTTTTAAAATTATATAAGCATAATGTTTAGTATTTGATCAAAAATTGGTTAACTTGATTTTCATAAAAGGGAATGTGATAAATAAAATGAGATGAAAAGAGTATTTATATTTTTATTCATAAAAAAAATTGGAAAAAAGTAAACGAGAGTACTTTTACAAAACATCATGTCAAAAATCAAATGTACTTTTATTCCGAGACAGGAGGAGTAGAAGAAGGAATAAAGGCAATAGTTAGACTTACACTTATCCCAAATTAGGCGAAATCAAAATTAGGGTTAGGGTTCCACATTTGCCCCCAAAACAAACAAACCTCCATTTCTCAATCTTATCATCATCACAATCGAATTCAATGGCGAGCAACACAAATCAACAACAAGAAGGAAGCATCAGCGGCGCTCCATTAAAGAGAAAGCCAGTGTTTGTGAAAGTGAATGAATTGAAACCAGGCACTAAAGGCCACAATTTGACTGTCAAAGTTGTGTCTTCAACAACTGTTTTGGATAAGAAATCCATCCGTTCTTCTGGTAATACTCGTATTGCTGAGTGTCTTATTGGTGACGATACTGCCTCTATTCTCTTCACTGCTCGTAACGACCAAGGTTCGATCCTCTATAACCCATCTTTTCTATTTATATGTGTTTGTTTTGTATTGTCTGTTATGGTTTTTTGTGTTCTGTTGGATGTTAGATCTAGGTTGTGTTTTCGACTTTTCGTAAGTTATGTTGATGAAATGGCGTGTGAGGTGTTTGTTGCGTTGTGTGGTCGTAAATTATGCGGATTAGTGTTGGTGAAATTGTGTATAGTGAGATGTTTGGCCTCGTAAATTATGCGGAGTAATGTTGGTGAAATTGTGTATTATGAGATGATTTGGGCTCATAAATTATGCGGAGTGATGTCGGTGAAATTGTGTACAATGAGTTGTTTTGGGCTCGTAGATATTATGTGTAATGTTGGTGAAATTGTGTATTATGAGATTTTTTGGGCTTGAAAATATGAGGATTAGTGTTGGTGAAATTGTGTATTGTGAGATGTTTGCTGAGTTGTGGGCTCGCAAAGTATGCTGATTAATGTGGTGAAACTGTGGACTATGAGATGTTTTTTTGTGGAATTGTGTGTTATGAAATGTATATTTAAGTTATGTATTTGTAAATTATGCGGTTTGATGTTTGTTTAGTTGTGAGTGAGATTTTGTTGATGTTTATTGATGCGCAATGGTTTTATTTTTTTTTTGTCTTTTTTTAATTAATGGCAGATATATAAATAAATATAATTTGTTCTCAATGGAGAACAATTTTAGGTGAGAACAGTTGGCAACTGTGCTGTGTATGTTTCACACCTTTCGTATACGTTGTGTTATACAAAATTGTACATGTGTGCAGAACACTTTTTCCCACGTGAGAACTTTTCTCACACCGAGGGAGATATCTATACTCTATAGATATTATATAACCGGGTGTTATTATTTCAGCTCCCTAATATTAGTAATAGTCTTAAAATATAGTAATGAGCTGGGCCTTTGATTATAACAGAGCAGTGTTTGTACCAAAGAATTGAGAAGCGTCCATTTAGGTATCAGGATCTTATTGTCCATATCAGTTTCTGTTATTTGTTGTGTCTACCAGTTACTGCACTTTCATTTGATGATTTGAAGTTAAGTAAATAGAGGGCTGAGTTCTGATCATGTGAGTGTTGACCAGTTTTGGCTAAATCGATCAAAGAATAGATCTAAAATCTTTAATAGTGATAGCAATTTTTCCTCAAATTTATTTGTTCATTAGATTGGCACTGATATGTCTTAGCTTTTACTACTGGGGTGGGCTAGTTTGTCCTACACCAGGTATGGAGAGGTGAATGAACAGCTGTATATTTAAATGTACTGGCCCCTTGTAAATTTACATGTTTCATATTTACTTCTTTTTTTTTTCTCTTTTTATTGCTAGGTAATATATGTGAGAAGTGAGAACACACTCCTGTGCTAAGCGACATACACTTGTTAGCTAAACTTTTTCAAGTTTGCTTGTCACGACATGTTAACTTTCTTGTTTGGAGTCGGGCTTTGAAAGAATATACATTTGTACATACTGACATTAGTCTTCGTCATGATATATATTTGCACAGAGAATGAACTGCAATTTTTTTGCTAATGATAATGCGTTTGCATTTTGGGCAGTTGACTTAATGAAGCCTGGAACTACAGTTATAATACGTAATTCCAAGATTGACATGTTCAAGGGTTCTATGAGGCTAGCTGTTGACAAGTGGGGCCGCGTGGAAGTCACTGAACCTGCAAAATTTGATGTCAAAGAAGATAACAATCTGTCACTAGTTGAGTATGAGTTGGTTAACGTTGAAGTGTGATACTCTGGGATTTCTGGCCTTTAATCTCTGTCATTGTCTATGCCATAAGATGTAATGACATAAACTTCTGCCACAACTGGGTTTGGTATACAAATCTCTTGAAGTCATTTCTGTCTTTCAGCTGATAATATGAGTAATTGGAGTAGTTGGCATGTAACAATGATCCTTGTTTGATTGTTTGCTTCTGATACAGAAGATAATGAATGAGTAGGTTGAATATCTGACTTATTCTTCCTTTGATACTGAATTCCTCTATTTCTGAATTCTAATAATTGGATATGTAATTTTGATTCTTAGGGTTTGTGCATGATCTAGTGCATTCTAGACTAGGTAAACTCTTGATCGAATGAATTAGTGTTATAATCTATTATTCTCTGCATATTTGTACAATATTATGTCAAGTGAAGCTGGTTCCCGGTATGATATTGCTCTGAGAAACTGAATGTTATATCTTCTATCACATGGCCTAGGGCTCTGAGGCCTTTCATGTTTGTTTTTAGGATGTTTTGGCAAAAAATCCTTTGGGCACTGCAATTGAATAGCATGTGCTCTGTTTTGGAGAATGGAACGGGATGGATATCAATTTAAATGAGTAGAGTGAAAAAAATAAATGAAGAGTAAAATGAGAGATATAACATACCCTATTAAAATTGTTGGAGAAAGTAAAGAAAATCATGAATACAACCATATCCATATAATAATAAAAATTCCTTCAATTCTCACCCAGTTCTATAAAAATATGTAAGTTGGTCGATTCACATGGACGATGAAAAATGTACTCTTTTAATTGATTAAGTTTTTTTTTGCTAATTAATTAAAAACTCACACTGGCGTGGGATCAAAAACCCCTGACCTCTTACAAAGAATTACAAGAACTTAACCAATGCACCAATATTTCGTTAGCTTTTAATTGATTAATTGGTGAATAAGACGAGGGAGGGAGAAATAAACAAGTATACGCTTGTTCACTTTATTTCATCCAAACTAATACAATCTGTGAATGCTTATCTGCTCCAGAGCAAATGACCTTTTCACTTTGTCCTATTCCATTCAAACCAAATACAACATTTGAACAATTCTATGCTACAAAGTAAACAATTCTTTCACTAGGTATTCACAAAGGTTACGAACATTTCCTAACCTCTAGCACCTGATGATTACAAACAATACCGGTTCATAGTTAAAAACAAACTTATATTTTTCATACAAATGTGCAAATCTCGCAACTTCATATGTAAGCTGTAACATACTTTGCATTATAAAGATACGATGATACTTCTCAAGAAAAAAAAATGTGCTCTCACCATTTTATATAAATGGACTTGCAAAATTGCACTTTCCGTGCACAAAATATAACTATATGCCGTATTGGGACTTGGGAGAACAAGTATTTTTAACTTGCACCAGGAGCATAACCACTTCTTCACACACTTTTGAAAATAAACAAAATTTGGTAACTGTGCCAGCAATTTAATACATGCATGGTTCTCTCATTTAAATATTTTGTTATGATTACCTGCACTTCTCCGAAAAAGGTACGATTGAACAATGTAATTTCATACTTAAGCTCAGAACTGCCTAAAGTTGTATTATTACAGTTTTCCCAACATCTACTAAATTGCCTCCAAATGCAGCACATCCCCACAATCATGCATCTACAATTAAAAAAGGAAGATAAAAAAACAAGATGATATATTTATGATAGAGTAAATGATGCTAAATTATATAATTGCAAGCTGCAGGCCCCATAAACAAATATTGCAAAATGACAAAAACAAGGAAATTCTTTTGTCTTGGATCATCAGCCACTGGCCAAGTTCTATGAACTTCTGAAACTGACAGTACAAAACATGGAAATAAAATGAACACTCTCCAAGTCATATTCAGCCATGTTCAGTATTACAGCCCTAAACCAAAAAAAAAGAAGAGGAGTTTCTTGGTCAAGAATTTAGCGGAAATATATGCTGATACTGTGTACATGACAATGTGAATAGTTTCTAAACATGGTTAAGAAACCAAGCAGATTAAGCAGAAAGAGAATTCTGAGTGTGCTGGACCAATTATATAGCAGACATGTCACATAGTAGAACATCCCCTTATTAACTTTTCCAACTTGGATATTATTCTTTTTGGCGTGAACAATCAGTGTCTATAGAGGTCTTTCACATATACATGTTCAAAAAATTAAGAGAAGAAGGTAAACAGCTTATGTAGTTACATAGATGAAATGAAGACTCTTCAGGTTGAAGTGCGACAAATTAAGTGCTCACAACCCTGAAAAAATAAAATAGAAATAATTGTTGGACATGATCACATAAAATTGCATCGCGATTGGACCATATAATTAGAAGTTAAGAGCATGGGTGATAACATAAATCATCTTATGTAGCATGACCATTCAGTATTTCACCATTTCTAAAGAAAAGAATTATTTTTACTCTAAAGGAAGTTTCTCTAACATTTCTAGAAAATGAAATTTGACTAGAACACATTATCTTATCAAACAGATAATTAAATGCACTCTATTGAACGCGAAAACCTACAGAGAAGTTAACTAGTGTTTTCAATCAATTGCTTGTGAATTGTGATGGTATTTCCAATATTTACTCTTCATTTCCATATGAAGGTTTAGCTCTTAAGGACTTGCAAATCTTATCTTCTGATAATTAAACAAGCAATGATCTTTTACTACCTCTAATCAAGATTTTGCTGAGTGAAAAGCAATAGATATAACATAACAAGCTAAGAGGGTGCATGTATAGGACAATCAATGTACTGAAGCTAAAGGTTGACCAAACATCTTACATTCTCTATTTTCTCCAACCTTTCACTTAACTCTCTGGATCTTAACAAACTACTGGAGTAGGTTTTCTTGAGTTCTTAAACTGTTGGTGTAAACTTATCCAGTAAAGACGGTGCGAGCAAAATCCTTTTTCCCCTTCCCCGATAACTCGAGGAAGAAGGCTAATTTGTTTTCAATCTTCTCCAGTCGATGCCACTACATAATGTTCTAATGCCTCTGACCTTTTCTAACTTTCTGTGTTTTACTTTCGACTTGATATATTTCAGTCATTAATTTACAAAACAGACAATTATTGTATAGTATTCAAAGTGAGAGAGAGTGTGTACTTAACAAAGAGGTCAAACAGATAAAAGAGACGCGGCCGGTGGGTATAGTCAAATAAGTTAAGGTCGGGTTTATTAGGCATGACCACTTGCAAACATTTAACATATCAGCACTCTACATCGGTTTTCGTCCACTTCATAATGTTTTTAACAGTGAAAACCAATTTGAAACTGTGGGATGGTTTATTAGTTGCAAGATTTTTAATGTGGTGACCCAACTGTGACTTGGTCTCTAGTTCAATGACGATCTAGCCAATCAACCCCTCTTTTTTCATTGGTGAATCGCCTTACTACTAAACTGTAAGCAACTACATAACCCATCAAGAGCAGCTAAGAAAAAATAAATCACAAGTATCTAACACCCATTTAGTGCACCAAATATCAAACCATTTTATCCATTCATTCACCTTTGGATGCGGATATAAGATTGCAATATGAATCAATCATCTTCAATACAAATTATCATCTTACATTAGAGTTGCCCACATGTATTTCAAAAGATCTTAATTCCGGTCAGAATTATAAACAAATCTAAACGGTATTAATCTCCAATTCTACTCTTTCGTTTTCTGTTCTAAACCTCACTCACCTCCCATCAACACTAAATTAAATTAAACCCACAAATTGACACCAAATCAACAAACTTCCACTAACATTTCCAAGATCATTCAAAAACCAACTTTAAAATCAACAATCTTCAACTCAATTTCACGAAAATCAACCCGAATACAGTTCAATAAAATTGAAAAGACAAAAAGGGGGTAAGTGTAAAAAAACCTTCAAGAGTCCAATTATAGATCCTAGGAGAGACAGAAAGCATGGAAGTGAGCAAAGCAGAAGCTGTAGCAGTGTGAAAAGGTAACATAGAATCCACAGCACAACTCATCTCAACTGGCAACCTGCAAGATTCAAGATTTACAATATTAAACACAAATAAAAAAATGAGTCTCTACATAAATGTGTGAGTGTGTGTTTAAAGGTGTGACCTTGAAATGAATGAAGAAGGAGGTTTTAGTTTGGGGAGGAGAAAAGGGGAAGAAGGGGTTTTGGTGGGTTTGGCGCCGACGGCGAATCTGGTAGCTCCGAGACGGGCGGAACGGAACGCTGATCTAGCAGCTATGGCGGCCATGTTTGCTTTTTCTGTGTGTGCGTGTGAAGAAGGGAGAAGAAAGAAATGAGAACAGGGTTTTGCTGGGTTTTGCCTTTTTCTGCCTTATATCCTTTTTATTAACACAACTTTAATAATTTTATAGTAACAATTTTGTAAAGCCAACTCTGATTATTAACAATTTTTAAAGACAGTGTATTTTTACTCTGGATAAAATGATAAATTTAATAAAATAATTTTATCAAAATAATTTTTTTCAATCTCAAAATATTATTTTAAAAAGATTTAACTATAATTGCTTTATTTTCATTTTAAATGAGTTAAAAAACAGGCTTATCAATACAGAATTGTGAACCAATTTTTTTTTAACAAATGTAGGGTTCTGATAGGGTAGACCTAGAGCATGATTGTTTTATAAAATCAGAACAGAAATCGCATATTTTGGATTTTAAAATTAAAAATCGCAATTGCAATCGAGCTATATATTTTGATTTGAAATGCATCGATTTAGTTTTTATTTGTTCGATTTCGGCTATTAAGCTGGATAGGACAAAACTGAAAATAAATATTACTACTAAAACTAAAAAACTTTAACTTTAAAATTTTTTGAGATTTAAACTTATTTTTATATTAAAATTTATTATTTATATTAGGGTTATATGTATTTATGAATACATAAATAAAAATATATTAAAATATCAATAGATTTATTAATGAATAAACTTTAACATTTAATACAAATTAAATTAAAGTTTATTATTTGTATTTGAATAATATTAGAATTATATAAAATTATTGTTATGGGTAAAAAACTAGGTTATAATTATTGCGATATTTATTACTAGGGTTAGAGGGCTAAAGGCCTTTAATGACTGCACTTGTGTTTCGTAGTTTAAATCTGTCTTCACAAGATGCCTACGTATCTCTGTGAATTTAGAGAATCAAGTCAAAACGTAGTTTTTCATGGAGGGGTGAGACCCTTTATATAGATATTGGATGTACTTGAATTGGATTAGGGTTGGGAGATTTGATGAATAAGTCTCCGTTTTACAGTAGACTTTGGAGTCCTAATAAGCAGATTTCTTGTTGGTTTGGGTGCCTTGGAGGCTACTCAGTGAAGAATTATATCCTCTATGGGATATACTTAATGAGCTGTTATTTTACCATATTTATTAATTACGAAATTAATAAATAATCAATGCTTTGGGTCTCATTAACTGGGCTTCGTTACTGGACCATATCGGGTTTAATTAATTCAACATTAATTATGGTTCTAGGCCAATTTCAGGCCCATATCATTTACCCCCAACTTTTGCAAAACCGAGTAAAGATTTTGCAGAAGTTAAGGTTTATACCTAGTCTGGTTATCGTTTTTATCGTAAAGTATGGAGTTACCTACACATTTACAACCATTATCCCTTTGGGATTCATCCCTATGAGCTTCTCTCATTTTCCAGGATTTTTTTGATACCTTCTGGTATTTTTCATTTTTGTCCTTAATTTTTCTGGAATATTTCAATACTCACAGGTATTTTTCTCAATTTTTCAAAAATATTTTGCCCACAAATAATTTTTTTATAAATTATTTTCTAATTTTCCTGAATTTTTGAGAGTTTTTTCCTCTATCTTTCCCTAATTTTGGGATTTTTTTAGTTATTTTTCTCATTTTTACTCATTTTCTGATTAATTAAATAATCATAAAATGGGCTGCAGGGTGTCATGCATCCTAGGTGTTGGTCATCCCCGCCTAGTAGACAATTTTTGAATAACGCCTAGGATTCATGTCTCCTAGACGCTATTGACTCTCATGCAGACATGCATTCTAGGCGTGGGTCACCCCCGCGTAGGATACACTTTGTGTACAACCCTTAGGATTCATGTTTCCTAGGCGTTGTTGACTCTCATGCAAACATGCATCCTAGGCGTCGGTCACCCCCGCCTAGGAGAAAACTTGTGAACCATGCCTAGGAATCATTCCTCCTAGACGTGGTTGGTATTCATAACTTCAATATATCCTAGGTGTGGGTCACCTCCGCGTAGGAGACATGGTTTGAACCACGCCCATGAATTGTGTCTCCTTAACGTGGTTTGACCCCTTCTTTCTTCAATAGATCATAAGCATGGGTCATCCCCGCCTAGGACACATGGTTTGAACCATGCCTAGAAATTGTGTCTCCTATACGTTGTTTGACCCCTTCATTCTTCAATAGATCCTAGGCGTGGGTCATCCCTGCCTAGGAGATATGGTTTGAACCACGCCTAGGAATTGTGTCTCCTAAGCGTGTTTTGGAACCTTGATTTTCCCTTGTGATTTTTCACAAATTTTGGGTAATAATTTTGTGCCTTTGCTTTTTGGGTAAGGAACATTCCAGAGTTTTCTCGAATTTGGTAGCGTATTCCAAATTTTTGAATTTTATGGGCTTCCTGCCCTTGATGACTGACATACCCATTTTTTCAGGCCCAAAGATGGTTGAGCTACCACATGTAGATGGCTATATAAAAAGCGAGGTGTGAGTTCATTTCTCACACTTCATTTCAACAAAAAATTCGCTCTATACTTTCTTTTCTCTGTAACTTTTATCTCATCCTTTCCATCGTAAGGCCATTTCCGGCTTCCTACAACGCCGTTGTCTTCCACCACTTTCTGGGTTTACTTGAAGATTCCATTTAATTCTTCATCTCCTTCCCCACCTTCGAGGATTTTATGGGTTTTCAAGCATTCTTCGCAAGAATTTACATGGAAGATTCCGACTCCTCCCTTTCTCAGCCCCCTCAGGCCGCTCCTCGCCATTCTAGGGCTAATCGAGGTAAAAAATCCCTTGTCCATGCTTTTGTAATTTCTCTTAGGGATCTTTTAACTGAGTTTGGTCAAGCCTTCCCCAAACTGCTCCATTTAGATGCATATAATTACCCCTCAAAATATGATTCTAAAAAGTAGGTGTTGTAGCTCGTTTATTTGGAATTTATGCTCCTTGCAGGGCTGAGGCCCCAGGCCTAAATGATAGGGATTGTTACCCACAACCTGGGGCCATTCGTGTATATAAAAAAACCTTTTATGTTGGTTTTTGTCTTCCCCCACACCCCTTCATTTTTCGTATTTTAGCTGAGGCCCGTGTCTGTCCAACCCAACTCACGCCTAACTCTTGGCGCTTTATTCATTGTTTTATGGCCCTGTTAGGTAATGAATACAATACAGGGGGTGAATGTGTTTTGGACAATTTCCATGGCTTTTTGAACTGTTATGAATGGTGAACAAAGTAATTTGTCTTGTAGAGATAATATGCTTTAATAGGAATAATAAAACATGCACATGAACACACTATCTTTCAAGCCTAACTTAATTTTATATAAAAATCAAGCTAGTGTTTTGCTTCAAATTTCTGGGTTCTTGGTATATTAAGAACTCAGATTCTCTCTTGAGAGTTACAAGATTTTCTAGATCTATTTTGTTACTACTAAAAACAAAGCATCCAGTGTTTACTTTATAAAACAGTAAACACTTGTTTTACACAATATGTAATAGCATGTACTAAACCCTATTTTAAGTAACTAAAACTTTCTATTTCTGGCTTAGTGTATCTTTGCAAATCGTGCATGTCTGTGACTTCTACTTTGTCAGTTAATCTTGGCCTTTGATCTTGTACTCTTCAATCTACTTTTTGTAGCCTTTTCAAATCAGTGATTGATTTGTTTGTTGATTGATAATCTTGGATATTTAACTGATCTGCATTCTGTACTTGAGTTTTAAATCGAGATCTCCAGTTTAATATATAGAGAACTCGACATCTCGATAAGTATAATGGCTTGTCGAGATCTCTTATTACTCTAGTTGTTTTGACTTATCGAAGTCTCTGAGTTCTCGAATGTGAAATTGTCTTGTCGAGATCTCTGAGTTCTCGAGTATGATCTTGACCTATCGAGATCTCTGAGTCCTTGAATGAGATTGGATTATCGAGGTCTCCATGTCTTTGCATGTAGAATTAACTTATCGATATCTATAATCTTTATGTCTTCATTTTGGCTTATCAATATCTCTGAGTTCTCTAGTGCATAAATGACTTGTCGAAATCTTCAATCTTCATATCTTCATTTTGGTTTGTCGATATCTCTGGGACTTCTCTACAAGCTGTTTCTTGACTTCTCGATAAGTCATTCTGGAGTTTTCGAGTGACTTCTATATAAGAATTAATCTGTGACTTGTAGATTTCTTGACTTGGAATGTTTTTCCCAAAACAGATTTATTCAACTCCAACCTTTTTCACATTATCTCTGAGGCATGATCTTCATGATCTTCTTCCAGAGTTTATTCTTAGGCTTGAGACTGTTTACAGAAAAATACTCCAGTCTAATCTATTTACACTTTTACACTTAAGTGATATAGTACAAAATACAAAGTTAGATTATCATACAATTTACTTAGGGCTGTCAGTTTTAACTTAGTCTTGTTAAATTACAGACATGTCTTGCACAAAAATCTCCCCTAATTTGTGAGAAGATTGCTTATCATAAATTCATGTCTGTTAACAAGACTAACCCCAAGCTACAATGGACAAATAAACTTTACATAAAAATTGACAGAATTACAGCATTTATACAGTAGGTGATTTCTTAAGTTTGACAGATACATACCTCAGACAAATGTCTCATCTTCTGTTTCTTCTCTAATGAGGTCCTTTAAGTTTACAAATATTTCCAGTTCCTCTATGACTGGTGTCCCCCTTAAAGCTTCCACAAGTTTGAGTTTGTCATGTAATGAGTATCCACTTAATAAATCAATCCTAAACCTTGAGAATCTTCCAGCTTTGACATTTAGAAATTGTCCATCTTTAGTGACTCTGCTCATCCCTTTTTCCTTGAGATCTTCAGATTTTTGAATGTATATTTCTATCTCCTCATCATACTTTTTCTTCCTCTCCTCACTTTTAGCCTTGTTTCTTGCTCTTATTTCCTCCCTTTCTACCAACCATTCAGCTAAAACAGACTTCCATGCCTTAGTTGCAGTATCTTTATCCTTCAGTAATCTTATCACTCTTTTGATCTCTGTGGGTGAAAAAGTGTCCATTAAGTTGCTGCCAAGAAATGTGAAGGATCCATCATGATAGTAGATTCTTACTTCCCTTAGTGTTACAACCCAAACTCTGGTCGTTTCTTCAGCTAATTGTTGAAAGTAGTCTTCATCTGAGATGCAACAGTTTAGAGGTAGAAAATCACTTTGATTAAAGCAGTTCCAGATGGCCCTCTCAGTAACTTGCATTTTTTTTGATTTTCTCCCAACAGACTTGTAGTGAATTTTGGTTGATGGCTTTACAGAAGATAGGTTTGAGATTTTCTTGAGAAATGTTTGGCTTGAGGTGATTAGTATTTTCCGAAAGGAATTAGTAGTTTGTTTGTACAAGTATTTAGGCTTTGATGTATGAGATGGTTTAGTATTTGAGTTTGTTGGCTTAGAGGGTTGAACTTGGTTAATTTGGATTGGTAGGGATTGTTTCTATGGTTCTGAACCATCTTTCCTTTTCTTCCTTCTCCTTTCTTCCCCTTTCTTTCTCTCATCTTCCTTCTTCTTTTCATCCCCTTTCTTCTCCTTTTCTTTATTGCCAGTTGCTCTAGAAGATTGACTTAGATTTGAGCCAGAAGGTTTTTGCTCATCATGCTTCTACTCATCATCATCCTTGTCATCTTTTAAATTGAATTGCAGATTTGGGAACATGGTATTAGCATTCAGTAGATACCTTTCCAAGATCCTTATCATTTTCTCATCCTCGGCCTTCTTGTTCTTTTTGTACTTTAGATCAGACTGAATAGTCATGATCAGCCTCATGTTTGATTTGACACAGTTTTTGGGAACAATAAGCTGTTTGCATTGTTTGGTTCTTGGACAGATGTAGGCCACCCCTTTATTTGGATATAGATAGGCTTTAGGAAAAGCTGCTATCTGTGCATTTTTGAGCTCATGAAGCAATTGGGTGTCCTCTGTGAAGATTATATGTACCTTGTCAATCACTACTTCCAGCTCAGATGCACTTAGAGTTCTGAGATTTGAAATAGACACCTGAAGACATCTGTCCACACTACCATCATTAATATTTACAACAATTCTCTTCTGTAAATAGTTTTCAACATTCACAACCACTTCCCTAATGGAGTTGATGGTCTTGGCCAATGCTATTTTGTAGGTGATATAGTTGTTTTGAAGAGACATCCTTAGGACTGCAAGAAGTTCACTGAATTCTTTATCTTGATTTGGTCCTTCTATAGCCTTGTTAAGTCTATCTTTTCCTACATCTTGAAATTGTTGAGTTTGTGAAGAACTTTGACCATATTGAGTTGAAGTAATAGGCTCCTTAGATTTACCAGCATCCTTGGATTGTTGAATCCTAACTTCAATCTCTCCCTTAGTCTTGGGAACAGACATGAGTAGGGGAGCTGGTAATTCTGGCCGTACATCTTCAGGTAATGAGGGCAATGGGATATTGAGCTTCCCCATGATGGCTCCCAAAACTACAGAATTCTGCATTTGGAGATGCTTGTGAGAGTCCACCAGGGTTTTGATGTCTGTTTGTTGACTCTGCACCAAATATGTGAGATCTTGTACTTGTACATTTAGTGAGTTATTTAAGGTTTTGGAGAGAAGACACTTGTTGTTGAAGTTTTTGAATTTGAATGGTTGATGAGGAGTGAGATGTGGAGGAAGTAGAGACCCCAAAAGTATCCTGCACTGCCTTCTTAATTTCTTCCATGAGCAAGGCTGAAGGAATGTATCTGCTAGAGTGCATTTGATCTAGCTTCAGTCTTGAGTCATTGGAGTTAGTGATATTATTTTGAACTTGTTCATGCAGGGCTACAAATGAGGTTCTTAGATTCTTGACACTAGTTTCCACTCCACTTAGATCATACCTAGACATTTGATCAGCAAAGGTTGTGAATTTATTCTTGATCTCTGTCTGTGAGGGAATGATTTGATCCATCTTTTCTCTAACCATCTTCATTATCTTGTCTTGATGCCCAGTTAGAATAATTTGAAGTGCTTTTCAAAGTTATGGAAAGCTTTGATTTGAGCCTTGTATACTTCATTTAATGCATCATATACTTCCCGTGGGGATAAGGATCTAGTATTGCTCCCCAAGATGGTTAGATACTCCTCCCTGAATTTGTCTAATACAACATCCATTTCAATTTTAAATTCTTCGTCCAGCCATGCATCACAGTTTGCATCCTGACCAGCTTCATCAACAATTTTGGCATGTTGTTCATCAGCATCTGTCAGTCTTGATTTGACATGTTGGATGTGAGAAGTTGCTGTGAAATTTGAGCAAGGCCACCAATTTGGTCTACCATGAGATCATCAATTATGGAAGGTTGAGATGCAGCTTCTTATAGCCATTGGGATATGAGGTTAGGTCCTTGTGGTTGAGAAGTGGAAGGTTGATTGGTTGGGTGAGAAGGAGATAGTGTGATTGAACCACCTATGACAGGAGTCACAGTTTTACTCACATATTGCTCTATGTTATGACAGGGTGTTATTCTCCACTTGTGGTGGGAACCTCCAGTCGAATTGGAGGGGATTTTGCTGGGCAACTGTCATGTGCACCAGCCTCAAACCCTTGTGCTTCTTGCAAAGCACTGTCACATGAATGTGATGTTCTTTCCTCTCTCATAGCAGGGTCATTGGCAATTGTACTCCCAGTTTCAATTGTTAGTGCAATTTCAGCTAGGATTTTGAGGAGAGTTGTTCCTGTGACAGGAACCTCCAATTAAATTGGAGAGGATTTAGATAGCTCCCCCTCAGGAGTACTACCCTCAAACCTAATAGCATGTGAAGGCTGATTTGCACATGAACGGAAAACAGTTGACTAAATTCACTTTAACATTACCAAGAATGTGAAATCATTTGGACTCAATCAAGTCAAAAATCATTCTTAAGTTTTAATCAAGATTTGAAGGAAAATGAACGGATCAAGCGTAAACAGGGATCAATACCAAGGAACTGGATCAAATAATAAACAGGGTTCAATACCAAGGAACTGGATCAAGCGTAAACAAGGATCAATATGAGGGAACTGGATCAAGTGTAAACAAGGATCAATACCAAGGAACTGGATCGAATGATAAACAAGGTTAACTAATTTCAATTCAAGAGAGTTTCAACAATCAATTCATGACAGGGTTCACGGGTAAATGAAGAATTTGGATTGATCAAGACATTAAGTTAGGAAGAATGTAAAAGTTCTTGTACGGTTTACGGTATCATAAGATAACAAAGGAAACAATACGATATTCAGGGTACGAATCAACAGGGTTACAACAAAGGATCGAACATAGTCTGATATCAAATTGTCAAAAGAACAATATCAGGGTTACTCAGAATCAATAACAGGTATATCACAATTGCAATAAAAAGCCTCTATTTAATCATGGCATCAATAATTTCCTCTCTATAAACAATTCACAAAAGAAGGCAGAGCTACTTGCCTTAAATCGCTTTCCAGCTTTACTGAAACTGAACTACTGCCACCTAGGATTCCTGTGACGGCCTCAATCCCGGGGTCAGGAGTTGACGTCATCAACCACAAACATAAGAGAAATAATTCAATAACAGGATATAACTACGACCCCTTTGCCAAGATCTTTTCCAGGTTTAAGTATGACTTAGGTTACTCAACTAACACAACCCAAATTACTTTACACAATCCTGACCACTAATTCATTTCAACAACTCAACAGACCTCATCTGGTCTGAACACAACTACCTCAGAGGAGCCTGACATGAAAGGAGCTGGAACTTTGTCCTAACTACCGCGCAAGGATCTCCTAGGCATCTGCAATACATATAAAATATTCTGCAAGGGTGAACAATTGCTTGCTCAGCAGTACCACTATATGAATAACAAGTAAAATAGTTTAAAGTAAAACGGTTACAGGAACATAATTCATAACTTCCCAGAAACATGTAAAACAGATATAAACTGGATATCAAAACTAGCATGCTCTGCAAAATAAGATCAACTGTTGTGTGCTGTGCATAAAAACCATAGTTCAGTTTTAGCATGCTATTTCCATTTTCAAACCTTCCGTTCCACTACAGGAACCATAAGACCATCTGTCCCGTTATGGGGACCCAAAATCATTTGGTCCGTTACGGGTACCATAAAACTTGTCCCATCACAGGACCTATAAAACTTGTTCCACTCCGGGAACCTCAAAATCACTTTGATTTGTTAAACAATTTCAAAACCGAATCAATCAAATCTATTGGACGTTTAACGGGTGAAGATAGCTGATCAGTCTACCCTCACCGGACAGCGACTAGCGGCCATTCAGAAATAGAATGTTTTCCGGAACTTGGGAAAAGACTAGCTAGGTCTTTCCCCCACGCTGGACTAATCGGTTAAACAGAATGCATAACCCAATTAGCCACTTACGCAACCACATGCTGGGCCGTTACCGAATAATGGGCCTCTTACATAACTCTAATAGATTAATCGAATTCCCTTTTTGCCTTTTTCCAAAGTTCCACGACATAGGTGGATCAAAACATTCTCTTTATCCAGTTTCCAAAATCACTATCACCTATCTCTTTATATATTTTCAAAACCAATTTTGTCACAACACACTATTCAAATCCTCTTTTCATTTAAATCACATTTAGAGATAGGTGTTTTCAGAAGTTACTTTTCCCCCAAAACATAATTTAAAATAACATTTCAAATACGGGTGGATACGTAACTTAAAACATTTATGTTCCATTATGAAAGTAAAACATTTAGCTATTCATATGCACTGTACCATAAAAGGATGGTCAGGGGTACTTGCCTTGCAGAGCTTTACCACTATTACCGATTGACCTTGGACTAACTTGGACACTCGGCTTTATTGCCTTACTATCAGATTGTCCTGGATCCGACTTCAACGTTCAGGTCCTTCGCTTAGAACCTCGCTTCGCTTGTCGATTGATCACTAGGTTATCTTTAGTTAGACTTCAATTCTTGAGTCCTTCGACTGGAACCTACAGAGCCGAAATACCCTACGTTAGACGTCTAGGTAGGCTTGACATATCCTCGACACCAATTCTACCCAACGATATTCAAACCCGACTCGTAATTATATACATTGCTACAATACAATAACACACCCAACAGTCAGGGTTCACGTTCTCGAAAAATCGATTTGGTATTCATTTTTCAGAAAATACGTATACTTGTCATTTTGCAAAATTAGGGTTACTGGATTTTGACAAAACACTCACCACAACATACAATCAGGTTTCACACAAGATATATGTATATACTTATTTATACTTGTTTGACGTTCCGATAATTACAGGGTTTGTCCCGAATTTCCAGATTTAATCTCTAAAAATTCGGGCAGCACCTCCTCTGTTTATCGGCCTACCCGTCGAGCAACTCGACGTCAAATCACAACCATCAACCAATCAAACCAGCAATTAATCCAACTTCACAATCCAAATAACCCCGAAACGTATTATTTAACTACTACTTTTTATTTCGAAAATTACAAAATAAATTTATAAATTATTATTATTATTTGGCTCAAGAATCATCATTTCTAATAATCCGTCAGCTCAACGAGTTCATTGCTGACGGCGGCATAACTCCGACGGTACCCGTACGGGTCTCCAGTCAGAGCTTCACCCTTATTTTCAAACCGAATAATTTATTCAATTATCAATTCATAAAATCGCACAAGAGTTCCTGTAACATCAACAAGGAATTCGAATACGAGCTTCGAATTTCAAAGAAACACAAAGAATCGACTTGCAAAAACTCACCGCCACAATCACTTTAACTGAGATATACACACGCATAAGCGTGTGTATATATATACACTAATAATCATGACTGAACCAAGGCCGGATGGCCGGAACAGAGCAGGGTACCGGGAAAAAAAATAACAGCGGCGGTGACGTATTACCGAGAAGCAAATAGCAGCAGGAGGAAACAGGGATATAGAGAGATAGCAAAGAAATTGAAAAATAAAGAAATTAAAGGGTGAAATTGAGAGTACATGAGAGATTATCCCCCGGAGATTTTCGATCCAGCCGAGAGAGAAATAACAGTATAAGAATATACATACTTATCTACTTGCATATAATTTATTTATTTTATTCCCTGCATCCTGATCTTCTTTTGAACCCGAATTTACCCCGCATTTTTTCATTTTACAGAATAAATGTGCGAATGAAAATGATCTGAAAAATTACCAAATAGATTTTAAAATTCTCATGATAAAAAAAACTAGTAAAATAAATTTTCCGTAATTTTTAAACTATTTTTCAAACCCAACTCGGACCCGCATTTAACGATTAACGAACCGAGCTGCACTTAAAACAAATTCAGAAAATCACGAAAACCGTCTTAAAACGTTATAAATATCCCGAAGTTCATAAAAACATAAATTCTGTAATTTTAAAATAATTTCTAAAACGCAATTTATACCCGCTTTTCTCAAATAAACGAATCAACGCGCAGGTAAAATTAATCCCGAGAATTCCCAAAATGATTTTAAAAATCCCGAAATATTCCCAACTTAGATATATATGAGTTTCATAATTTTTAAGGATTTCCTGAATTAAATGTAGATTTTACAAATTAATAAAATCAGAAAATCATACAGGGCTAAATAATTGATGAAATATTGATTTCTTAATTTTATAAAGTCCTAAAAATAATTATTGAGATTATAAAGTCATAAAAAAATTTTTAGGGGCAATCCAAATATTTATGGAAATAAAACTGCAATAATACCATTTTTAACAACGATACAAAATCATACAATTCACTAATTAACCACGCAATTCAATTCCATACACTAGTAATCACATACACATAGTGACAAAGTAATAACCCACTGACTGAACCCACACAATCATTTTATTTAATTATTTATTCCATAATTATACATTTAAATAATAAAGAAAATATACGGGTCGTTATATCTTTCCCCCCTTAAAAAGATTCTGTCCTCAGAATCTGACTTAACTAAATAAGTGAGGATTTTTGTCAAGCATATCTGACTCTAACTTCTAGATAGGCTTTTCGACTCAAGGATTTATTCAAGGCATACTTACCATAGACATAAATTCATTACTAAGGACTCACTCTTAACGACCTAGAATTTGGATCGATTATTTCACGCAGAGCAAATTTGGATGAGAGCCCGTTACCTCCTAATCAATGGCTTGATTCAAATTAGAAACATATCACTTTAACATTGAAACTTATAACATATTATATATATACTCTCAACATATTCTATATTGTCTAACTCGTCTTTTCACTTTGGCCCTTCGTTTACGGATGATAAATGGTACTCTCTTTTAACTCAATTTCCAAACATTTGAACACTTCTTACTCATTTCCGTTAATTAAGGCTAGAAGGTAATCTCATATCTTCACTTCTTCTTACCTTCAGGTATTCGAACTTCACCTCCCACTCTTTTCAGTTATTCTATTAATTCCTCAGTAATCTTAACCATATTCATTTCTTTTCTCCTATTCAAGACATCGGTCCCTAAATGGACCTTGCTTGGTTATTAGTTACTCAGACAACCAGGCTCCTGACCAGCACCTCATACCTTTAATGTTTAATATAAAATTGCTATTGTTCAACCCTTCGCGGCATTTCTTTCGGTTTTCAACTTGGCCTTACTTAGCCCTTAGATGGCGAGGATGTTATCAATAAATACGATTATACCATGCAAGCACTCCTGATACACCATATTCCTTATTTCCTTATAGACAATTAATACACTCGTTACTCCGCCTATATTACCAAAACTTACAGTACTCATAACCCATTCTATGCAGGGTTAATTATTCCTATTCGTCAACTTTTCTAACTTCTAATAATCATCATGTAACTTCATACATCCATCCTTCTTTCCTATAAATCACCTCAGTGCACAACACGGAATGCACCTTGTCTCGTTATTCTTTCATCCCAAAATTCTGAAGTTTCCTTATTAATATCCCTTATATGCACTAGTTACGCCTTATCTTCTTGCTTATGTCCTTGAATACTTATTCAAATATTAGCTTCCGTAGAGATTATCGTTTGCTTCTTTCGATAATCAATTATCTCCCTGGTTCCTTATCAGGGTCCTGAGCAGCTAAACTTTTAATCATATTACAAGTTTTAGCCTTGGCTATACTGGATATTGAACCTTTTGATACACTACCTCCAATGTTACCTCAGGAAGTACTTCTACAATTCTTGACAACGTGCCCTACCTTACCACAGTTATAACAGACGACTCCTGGATTTTCCACCTTACATTCTGACGCATAATGTCCCTTCTGACTACACCTAAAACATTCAGTATTTGCCTTACACCTTCCATCATGCCTCTTACCACATTGCTTACACTCCAATATAGGAGACTTAACCGAATTGACCTGATTAGAACTGGCTGAGGTGTTACTGATTCTCTTTAAAGAAATACTTTTCTCTTTAAATTCTTTATCCTTACTTCTTCCAACCTTTTTACAAGACTTCTGACTGGATTCTTCTTGACCTAATGCTTCTTCCATATCATCAATCTTTCTCTTCTTATCTTTTTTTTTCTCTAGCGGCTAACTTCTGATCAAATTCAATTACTAAGGCGGCCTGAACTACGGAAGGATACGTCTTGAGTTGCAATGCCACCACTCTACTACGAATTTCAGGCTTCAATCCTTGTTGAAACTTATTGCCTTCTGAGCTTCAAAGCACACATAATCTGGTACAAACCTAGCCAACTCTGTGAATTTAGCCTCATATTCAACTACACTTCTGTCACCTTGCTTCAGTTCTAGAAACTCAATCTCCATTTGATTCCTCACACAGTCAGGAAAATACTTTTCCAAGAATAACTCAGTAAACCTAGCCCATGAAATAGGGCCTTCTTCTTCTAACGCCCTGGTTGACTCCCACCAATAATTCGCTTCATTTTTTAAGAAATAGCTTGCATAATCAGTCTTAAGATTCTCACTTACTTGAACGAGATTGAAAGCTTTCTCCATATCTTTTAACCATGCTCCAGCAACTACTGGATTAGGTTCACCTCTAAACTCAGGAGGGTTAACATTCTGAAAGGATTTGAAACTAGCACTTTGGTTCACTCCTTGCTGTTGTTGCTGCAACAGTAGTTGCTGCTGTTGAACCTGTTGGATTAACTGTAACTGTTGTTGTTGCTGCTGGCGCAACAAGTCTAGAATTTCATTTATAGTTGGACCCTCCGTAGAACTACTACTGTTTCCTTTAGACTGGGTAGCTTTCTTGGGTGGCATCTTCCTGAAATATATAAATGAGTTTATTCAAAACATAACAAAATTATCTGACAAAAGATATCACCGTTTAAACGGTGCACCTGTATCCGGAAAATGCTGCCCAGTCACAGTACCCAAGTTTTTAATATCGGGGTCCATTTATAAAAGAAATCCAGATTAACAGCACCAGTAATCATAGCAACAATAACAGTAACAGAAACAATAGTTCTGGAAATCTAAAATACAAAGAAACTAAATACTGTAACACGGTTCCCCAATATGGCATCAACTAACCAACTTCCCATCCCTACTCAGGTACAACAACTAAATTTCTCTAACATACCACGAAAAGTCGGCTGAATATGTTAGTCACACACTATGTAGAACAAGCCGATACATCGAGTCAAGCTTAAGGGACACTGACTTTACTAAGCACCATCGTTCATGTTTCAACCAACCCTTCTTCTAAGGATGATTTCTTGTCACCCGCAAGTAACCCATCAACCATTGATTTACTTTTCCTGAGACTATAATTCCATCCTTAGGTCCTGAACTCTCACGGTTACCATTATTCTTAAATGATATCCTGATATAGGACTCTTGTTCCTCCCAACAGTCGCTCTTGCTTTCCGTAACGAGGACCATCTAATCGCAGAAATTCATTACCATAAAAATCCAATAAAATTTCCGGCTCGAGGGAATTGAATAAGAAGAAACAGTGAGGAAGATGTAGGTATGACTGGGAGCAACCATACAAGTACATAAGATGGCCAGTCTTAGTACCATATGGTCACAACACATAACTCGATGGTGTCCCACCAGACCCTTTTGCCACACAGACAAATGGTCAATTCATATGCATTGTTTGCCCCAATCAACCAATAAAATTTCCGAGAAAAGAAACAAGGTTCGAAAGAAAATTCTCAAATAGGAAGGGGGTGAATCTGATTGGTAATGAGATTAACAAAACCCTAAGTAGCTTACTTCGGGTTCACAACTTTCTGACAGGAAAATAAGTAACTTATGGAATAGGAAACAATTATTCTGGAAACAAAATACGTCTCAAGAAGAAGTATAAGGGTTCAAAGATACAAACCACAGTTCTGATCCCCCGAATTCACGAAACGTGGTTGTCATAACAGCCACCGGTTATTATCATACTATCCGAACTCATCGAGATCACACACTCGGTCTAGTAACATTCCTTGACATAGGAAATGCAATATTTAGAAATAACGTTGGCGTCTCTTCAGCTGACACATCAAAGGCCTGTTCAGAAGCTGAATTCTCTCAATCAGACTCGAATTCCCGAGAGGGAAACTAGAAATCTCTATCGAACATTGCTAATAATATATATGCGAAGGGAACGTACTCTAGGTTAGGGCAGTTCCAGTCAATACTCAACCAACGTCAGGGTTACGCTTCTGAAACCCTTGGCTAAACTCATAGACTTGCTCCTCTGACTGAGTTGCTGACTCACATCTATATATATACCTTTCTGCACTCCTTTGACTCCGCTCCTAACCTAAATCAGGGACTCAAACCTGTAGCTTTGATACCAACTGTGACAGCCTCAACCCCGAGGTCAGGAGTTGACGTCATCAACCACAAACATAAGAGAAACAATTCAATAATAGGATATAACTACGACCCCTTTGCCAAGATCTTTTCCAGGTTTAAGTATGACTTAGGTTACTCAACTAACACAACCCAAATTACTTTACACAATCCTGACCACTAATTCATTTCAACAACTCAACAGACCTCATCTGGTCTGAACACAATTACCTCAGAGGAGCCTGACACGAAAGGAGCTGGAACTTTGCCCTGACTACCGCGCAAGGATCTCCTAGGTATCTGCAATACATATAAAATATTCTGCAAGGGTGAGCAATTGCTTGCTCAGCAGTACCACTATATGAATAACAAGTAAAACAGTTTAAAGTAAAATGGTTACAGGAACATAATTCATAACTTGCCAGAAACATGTAAAACAGATATAAACTGGATATCAAAACTAGCATGCTCTGTAAAACAAGATCAACTGTTGTGTGCTGTGCATAAAAACCATAGTTCAGTTTTAGCATGCTATTTCCATTTTCAAACCTTCTGTTCCACTACAGGAACCATAAGACCATCTGTCCCGTTACGGGGACCCAAAATCATTTGGTCCGTTACGGGAACCATAAAACTTGTCCCATCACAGGACCTATAAAACTTGTTCCTCTCCGGGAACCTCAAAATCACTTTGATTTGTTAAACAATTTCAAAACCGAATCAATCAAATCTATTGGACGTTTAACGGGTGAAGATAGCTGATCAGTCTACCCTCACTGGACAACGACTAGCGGCCATCCAGAAATAGAATGTGTTCCGGAACTTGGGAAAAGACTAGCTAGGTCTTTCCCCCACGCTGGACTAATCGGTTAAACAGAATGCACAACCCAATTAGCCACTTACGCAACCACATGCTGGGCCATTACCGAATAACGGGCCTCTTACGCAACTCCAATAGATTAATCGAATTCCTTTTTTTCCTTTTTCCAAAGTTCCACGACATAGGTGGATCAAAACATTCTCTTTATCCAGTTTCCAAAATCATTATCACCTATCTCTTTTTATATTTTCAAAACCAATTTTGTCACAGCACACTATTCAAATCCTCTTTTCATTTAAATCACATTTAGAGATAGGTGTTTTCAGAAGTTACTTTTCCCCCAAAACATAATTTAAAATAACATTTCAAATACGGGGGGATACGTAACTTAAAACATTTCTGTTCCATTACGAAAGTAAAACATTTAGCTATTCATATGCACTGTACCATAAAAGGATGGTCAGGGGTACTTGCCTTGCAGAGCTTTACCACTATTACCGATTGACCTTGGACTAACTTGGACACTCGGCTTTATTGCCTTACTATCAGATTATCCTGGATCCGACTTCAACGTTCAGGTCCTTCGCTTAGAACCTCGCTACGCTTGTCGATTGATCACTAGGTTATCTTTAGTTAGACTTCAATTCTTGAGTCCTTCGACTAGAACCTATAGAGCCAAAATACCCTACGTTAGACGTCTAGGTAGGCTTGACATATCCTCGACACCAATTCTACCCAACGATATTCAAACCTGACTCGTAATTATATACATTGCTACAATACAATAACACACCCAACAGTCAGGGTTCACGTTCTCGAGAAATCGATTTGGTGTTCATTTTTCAGAAAATACGTATACTTGTCATTTTGCGAAATTAGGGTTACTGGATTTTGACAAAACACTCACCACAACATACAATCAGGTTTCGCACAAGATATATGTATACACTTATTTATACTTGTTTGACGTTCCGATAATTACAGGGTTTGTCCCGAATTTCCATATTTAATCTCTAAAAATTCGGGCAGCACCTCCTCTGTTTATCGGTCTACCCGTCGAGCAACTCGACGTCAAATCACAACCATCAACCAATCAAACCAGCAATTAATCCAACTTCACAATCCAAATAACCCCGAAACATATTATTTAACTACTACTTTTTATTTCGAAAATTACAAAATAAATTTATAAATTATTATTATTATTATTATTATTATTATTATTATTATTATTATTTGGCTCAAGAATCATCATTGCCAATAATCCGTCAGCTCAACGAGTTCATTGATGACGGAGGCATAACTCCGACGGTACCCGTACTGGTCTCCAGTCAGAGCTTCACCCTTATTTTCAAACCGAATAATTTATTCAATTATCAATTCATAAAATCGCACAAGAGTTCCTGTAACATCAACAAGAAATTCGAATACGAGCTTCGAATTTCAAAGAAACACAAAGAATCGACCTGCAAAAACTCACCGCCACAATCACTTTAACTGAGATATACATTAATAATCCTGACTGAACCAAGGCCGGATAGCCGAAACAGAGCAGGGTACCGGGAAAAAAAATAACAGCGGCGGTGACGTATTACCGAGAAGCAAATAGCAGCAGGAGGAAATAGGGATATAGAGAGATAACAAAGAAATTGAAAAATAAAGAAATTAAGGGGTGAAATTGAGAGTACATGAGAGATTATCCCCCAGAGATTTTCGATCCAGCCGAGAGAGAAATAACAGGATAAGAATATACATACTTATCTACTTGCATATAATTTATTTATTTTATTCTCTGCATCGTGATCTTCTTTTGAACCCGAATTTACCCCGCATTTTTTCATTTTACATAATAAATGTGCGAATGAAAACGATCTGAAAAATTACCAAATAGATTTTAAAATTCTCATGATAAAAAAAACTAGTAAAATAAATTTTCCGTAATTTTTAAACTATTTTTGAAACGCAACTCAGACCCGCATTTAACGATTAACGAACCGAGCTGCACTTAAAATAAATTCATAAAATCACGAAAACCGTCTTAAAACGTTATAAATATCCCGAAGTTCATAAAAACATAAATTCCGTAATTTTAAAACAATTTCTAAAATGCAATTTATACCCGCTTTTCTCAAATAAATGAATCAACGCGCGAGTAAAATTAATCCCGAGAATTCCCAAAATAATTTTAAAATTCCCGGAATATTCCCAACTTAAATATATATGAGTTTCATATTTTTTAAGGATTTCCTGAATTAAATGTAGATTTTACAAATTAATAAAATCAGAAAATCATACAGGGCTAAATAATTGATGAAATATTGATTTCTCAATTTTATAAAGTCCTAAAAATAATTATTGAGATTATAAAGTCATAAAAACAATTTTAGGGGCAATCCAAGTATTTATGGAAATAAAACTGCAATAATACCATTTTTAACAACGATACAAAATCATACAATTCACTAATTAACCACGCAATTCAATTCCATACACTAGTAATCACATACACATAGTGATAAAGTAATAACCCACTGACTGAACCCACACAATCATTTTATTTAATTATTTATTCCATAATTATACATTTAAATAATAAATAAAATATACGGCTCGTTATAATTCCTTTACCTTTTCTAGCCCGAATGCCTCCGCTATATCCGTATTTACAATCCAAAATAGAATCCCTAATCAGCAACTTACTCCACACTCTACGTTTCTCACGATTACCCCATATCGCGATAACACTTAACTCGTATACTCATGCATAATCATAGTATACTCACATAACACATAGCAAGTATATACTTGACCATATTCTCATAACATGAATTACAATATACTCATATTCTCCAAATTTACAATTAATCATCGAATAACATAGTACGACCCAACGATATCACAGAACATACTATAACTTAATACTCCAAATCCTTTGTATAACCTTATATCGAAACGACTCATCCTTTTCTTTTAAATCCCAAAATTAGAATAAAAACACTTAGTAAACCAAACAAATAACTCAACAACCAAACAACTTTTTCCTTTCCTTTTAACTCAAAAATTCGAACCAAAATATTGGAACTAAGCCAAGAAATCAACATGCAACCACTAATTGTCATCATGCATAATCTAAATTTTTATCCTAGCCTTATTAGGACTTAAACTAATTGAATGTTGCCATATCATCCACTCATACCACAAAATTCGAATAATAAACAAATTACAAGCAACAAGTTATCAAATCACAAATCTCATCAATCAATCAAGTAGTTTAAAAACTGTTTCTTTCTTACAAATCCAAGCCTTATTCAGCCCTAATCAAACCAACAACATGCAATTCTTAAATTAACATGCAAGGTCAATTTTTATCTTTAAAGGCTATCTTCACTCAATCCTTAACAAGAAAACCCCTTTTAAACTCTTTTTCTTTTATAAAAATCGAATCAAAACTCCGCTAAATCCAATCATCAACATTCAAGTGCAAAGATTATCTACTAACTAGCAATGATCAACATGCATGCCCAAAAATTAACTACTAACTAACAATGATCAACAAGCAAGTCCAAGAATCAAGCATAAACTTAAGTTTAAGCCACAACTCATCCATTCAAATCATTTTAAAAGAAAAACCAAACCAAAAATTGGATTTTTTACCAAAAACCTGTGTAAAACATGAATCAAAATCAAACACTCCTTTTTATTAGAAAAAAATTGAACCATCATCAAAACAAAACCAAAGAAAAGCACATAATTTAGTGCACTTAACTCTCTTAAGATCACACAGTAAGAAATTATATTTTCTTAGATATAACCAAAAGATGTTCATGCAAAAAACTTCTTAAACACTTACATGCAAAGATTATATAGATAGAGGATTGAAAATGATGAAGATCAATGGCAAGATCTTTGAAATCCAACTAGTTATGGATGTTGCATGCAAGAGAGAGAGACAGCTCGGGTGAGAGAGAGAGGGAGAGAAAATTCGGGAGAGAGGGGGAGAAAAGAAAAGAGAAAGAAAGAGTGATCCAAGAGGAATAAGAGAGTGGGGAGGATGGACGGAAGAGTGGGTGCATTTATAAGTGAGTGTAGGGGCAACATGGTCTTTTGCCAACTAATTTTAGAAACTTCTTTTCTTTTAATCAAAAACTCAAAAATTAATTTGGATAATACATAACTCCCTCATAAAAGGTGAAAATTATATGAGTAATAATTTTAAAATATATATCTTGAAATTATCTTTCTATCCATATTTTTAAAATAATTTTTGAGCGTACGGTTTATTTTATATAAATTTTATAAGATTACGCTCATAATAAAAATATAACCCAATAAAATCAATTTAAAATACGCCGATCACGTAATAATTTCATCTATCATTTTTAGAAAGTCTCCAGGACTATTTCGAATATAATAAAGTAAATTTCACACCTTGATCATACTCAGATAATTTTATAAAAATATGTAAAGGTTCAATAAACCTTATTTAAATTAAATAAATCACTTAAAATAATTAAAAATTTTCAGATCACATAATCATGCACATTAACAGGCAATAACATAAACTCACATATCACGACTCATTTTGAAATATGCTCAAGTATAAAAATTCCCCCGTTTTATTAATATTCACTTTTCACGTAACGGGTCGCGTCCTGACTAACGGCCCGATGCCGAGCGTTTTCAACTACGCTTCACAATCATACTCTCTATACTAGCTGACAAGTCAAACTGGAATCTAATATTCATTTAAACATTTCTATTTAACATTTAATTCTTATTCATATGCTTAAACACCTTAATCCCTTTTTAAGACGGGTTCCGTTCAACTCGACGACCCGACAACACAACTTAGCCCTTTTAGCTAACTCATCAAACCGGAACGAGTTACTTTATGTCCCCAGTTACTATTATACAACGATAACATATAATCCACATAATCATTTAACCTTTTATTTATTCACATAAATTCAAAATTACGACATAAAATTATACTTTATTCACTTAATCACGTCGCGAAATTCCCAGTTGCTACAATCTACCCCCTTAAAAGAATTCTGTCCTCAGAATCTAGTCGAAACAAACAAATGGGGATACTTTTCTCGCATTTCACTTTCTAATTCCCACGTCGATTCCTCTATCTTAGGATTTTTCCACAATACTCTAACTTGAGCTACAACTTTATTTCTAAGCGTCTTCTCCTTTTGATTAAAAATCTGAATAGGTTGTTCGACGTAAGACAGATCTTGCTGAATTTCTATTGGTTCCAACTCGATCACATGACTGGCATCAGCATTATATTTATTCAGAAGAGAAACGTGAAACACGTTATGAAGATGTTGCATATGCGGAGGTAATGTTAGCTCATATGCCACTTTTCCAACTTGTCTTAGCACTTCGAAAGGTCCAATATACCCAGGACTCAACTTTTCTTTCTTCCCGAATCTGGTTAAACCTTTCCATGGAGATATCTTAAGCAACACTTTGTCTTCGGGTTCGAATAACACATCCTTTCGGCTCTGGTCCGCATACTTTCTTTGTCGATCTTGAGCAACTATCAGCCTTTTGCGATTTACTTCCACTTTCTCTTTCATTTGTTGTACTAATTCTGGGCCTAGCAGCTTGCGCTCGCCAACTTCATCCCAATAGGTAGGGGATCTGCATTTTCTTCCATACAACGCTTCATAGGGTGGCATGCCGATACTCGCGTGATATTGTTGTTGTAGGAAAATTCAATCAACGGAAAATGGTCGTCCCAATTTCCTTTGAAATCCAATGCACAAGTTCTCAGCATATCCTCGATCGTTTGAATAGTCCTTTCGCTTTGTCCGTCTGTCTGTGGATGATACGCGGTGCTCATTTTCGACTTCATTTCCAAATGATCATAAAATTGTCGCCAAAATCTCGAGTTAAATCTCGGATTTCTATCAGACACAATAGACGCTGGTACTCCATGACGCATTACGATTTCGTCCAAGTACAGCTTGACCAACTTTTCCAATGAGAATCTTTCATTGATAAGCAAGAAATGCACGGATTTTGTCAGTCGATTGACTATTACCCAAATCACATCATGATTAGACTTAGTCTTTGACAATGCTATCACGGAATCCATCGCGATATGCTCCCATTTCCATTCGGGTATATCCATTGATTGAAGCAATCCACTCGGTCGTTGAAGTTCCGCCTTCACTCTTTGACATGTATAGCATTTACTTATCCATTCCACGATCTCCTTTTTCATGTTCGACCACCAATAACTTTCTTTCAAATCCTTATACATTTTCGTACTTCCAGGGTGAATCAAAAATTTTGAGTTATGTGCTTCATGCAAAAGCTCGTCCTTTAATTCCAAAATATTAGGAATCTAAATACGCGAGCCAACGCAATATATTCCTTTTTCGTCCTTTTGAGCTCTCACTTTTTCTCCTGTCAATTTGCCCTTTTCGTGATCCATCACTTGTTCTTGACAACATCTAATCTTTTCCAAGATTTATGGATGAAATGCCATATCATACATTGCTTCATCTGCAACTTCTGGGACTCGTACTTCTATTTCCAATTTCTAGAATTCCTTGATTAACTCTTCAAATGATGTTAACACATTCAACTTATCCTTGCGGCTCAACGCATCCACTACCACGTTCGCTTTTCCGGGATGATAACTTATCGTACAGTCGTAATCCTTGATCAATTCCAACCATCTCCTTTGCCTCATGTTTAGTTCTTTTGGCGTAAAGATATACTTTAATCTCTTGTGATCCGTATAAATCTCACACTTTTCTCCGTATAAATAGTGCCTCCAAATCTTAAGAGCAAACATTATTGCTGCTAATTCTAAATCATGCGTAGGATACTTCTGCTCGTGCGACTTTAATTGCCTTGACGCATATGCTATTACCTTTCCGTGTTGCATTAGCACACAGCCTAATCCTTTATACGAAGTGTCGCTGTAGATTACAAACTCGCCTTTTTCATCAGGTAGAACCAGCACTGGTGCGGTTACTAACCTTTTCTTTAGCTCTTGAAAACTTTCCTCGCATTTGACCGTCCAAACAAACTTCTCGTCCTTCCTTGTCAACTTAGTCAAAGGGACAGTGATCTTAGAAAAATCTTGCATAAATCTTCTTTAATATCCTGCTAATTCGAGAAAACTTCTCACTTTCGTAGGAGTCTTTGGCCTATCCCAATTCATCACAGTTTCTATCTTTGCGGGATCAACTTTAATACCTTTACTGTTAACTACATGTCCAAGAAATTGAACTTCCTTTATCCAAAATTCACACTTAAAAAGCTTTGCGTATAACTTCTCTTTCCCTAAAATTCCCAAAGAGATCCTCAAGTGTTCCATATGTTCGGCTTCCGACTTAGAGTACATCAAGATATCGTCGATGAATACTATTATGAACTTGTCCAAATATATTTAAACACTCTATTCATAAGATCCATAAATGCAGCTGGCGCATTCGTCAAACCGAACGCCATTACCAATAATTCATAATGCCCATATCTTGTTCGAAACGCTGTCTTGGGTATGTCTTCTGCTTTAATCTTTAGTTGATGATATCCAAATCTCAAATCAATCTTCGAGAAACAAGTAGCTCCTTTCAACTGATCAAATAAATTGTCGATTCACGGTAGAGGGTACTTATTCTTGATCGTTAACTTATTCGACTCACGATAATCGATACACAGCCTCATACTTCCATCTTTCTTCGCACTGGTGCACCCCACAGGGATACACTCGGGCGAATTACTCCTTTTTCCAACAATTCATGTAATTGCGTCACTAATTCCTTCATCTCGACAGGCGCCATTCAATAGGGAGCTTTCAAAACTGGTTCCACTCCAGGAGCCAAATCAATCGTTAACTCGATCTCTCGATTCAGAGGTAGTCCAGATAATTCATCTGGAAACACATCGGGAAAATCTTTAACTACTGGAAAATCCTCAATTCTCAAGGATTCCTTCTCTGCATCCTTCACATGAGCCAAGTATGCTTCGCATCCTTGTTGCAACAATCTCTTCGTTTGGATAGTCGTTAAAAACTTTTTTTTCTTGCTTTTTCCCTCTAAATATCACCTCATCTCCATCCTTGGTTCTTAACTTCACTTTCTTGCTTTTACATTCGATTTGCGCATCATGGTTTGACAACCAATCCATTCCTAATATAACGTCGAATTCTCCTAACTTAAAAGGTATTAAGTTAGCAAAAAAGTGCCAACCTTCTATGACCATATCACAATTGGGAAAAATTCTATTGGTAGTAACTCTTTCTTGATTTGCTACTTTTATAGTCAAATTAGGTTGAAGAGGGTACGCGACACACTTTAATCTATCAATAACACTTTCAGCAATAAAGGATCTGGTTGCTTCAGAATCCATTAACACTTTAACTTCTACTGACTTTATAACAAGCGTACATGCAACCACATCCACATCCTGCACATCATCTTTCATAGTCATGTTAAATTTTCTTGCCCTTAGCTAGGATGCTGGTGCTGCTGGGGGTGATCCAGTAATCCTAAGCATATTCGCCTTCTAAACAGGCTCCTTACATTTCCTAGCCATTTGGCCCACCTTTCCACACTTGAAACATGTCACCTCTGGTTTTCCAACACCACTTGGGCATTCCGTTGAGAAGTGTCCCTTCTAGTTACACTTAAAATAAGTCACATTCATCTTATTGCCACTCGAATTTTCGATATTCCTTTTTATTTCTCATCAAATGAATGGTGTCACTGTCCATAAACCTTGCACTCCTGGGCCTGAGGTCTATTGTCCTTTACTGGTTGTCCCGTCTTCTAGAAATGATTCTTCTTGTTTCCATTCCCGGGCTTGAACTTCTGAAACTTTTGGCTTTGACCTCAACCATTCTTTTCAAACTTCCCTCTAAACTTAGAGCTTCCCTGATCAGATTCTAATTCCTCAGACTTTCTCTTCTTTCCTTCACTTTCCCTCTTAGTTGCTTCTTTCTCTCCTTCTACAATCACCGCTTTCTGAACTAACGCGACATAATTCCTTATTTTAAGAAGATCCACCTGACTTCGAATCCCTGGTTTGAGCCCTTGCTGAAATCTTTTGACCTTCTTTGCTTCGGTATTCACATACTCAGGCGCAAACCTTGCTAACTCCAAAAACTTCACTTCATATTCCGCCACTGTCATGAATTCTTTTCTCAGATTCAAAAACCTCATTTCCAACTGGTATTGCATATAACTTGGAAAATACTTCTCTAAAAACATCTCTGTAAACTTCGCTCAGGTTATAACTTTTCTCTCGAGCAACACCTTAGAAGATTCCCACCAATAACTAGACTCATCCCTAAGATAATAACTCGCGTATTGCGCCTTCTTATTATCCTTAACTTCTGCTAACTCAAAAGCTTTCTCCATTTCCCTCAACCAAGGCTGAGCTTTAATGGGATCGGACAATCCTACAAATTCTGGGGGATGTACGGATTGAAATTTCTTGAAATTACCAACTTTAGGGACTGAGGGTTGTTGCAAAAGTTGAAAGAGTCGGTTCATCATAGGTGTATCGTGGTTTTGTTCTTGTTCTTGGGTTTGAGTTTCTTCTTCTTGGTGATTTGGTGAAGTGGCCATTACTTACAAATCTCATTGAGAAATTATTTAGCAATACGATAGCATGTCATACATATCAATAGAAACTCTTTTAGAAATAGCTTTTCGGGTTTTAAGTATTACCCAGTTGCGCATGCAATCCTGTTACTACATAATTCTCTTATCAGTTAGGGTTCTCACATGATACATGATATGACTTACAAGGTATTGAACATGGTTATTTAGAGACATGGTATGTAAAATGATTTATAAAGATTTCCAGGTTCCAAAATATAAAACAAGATAAAAGATTTATGTGAGGTTTCAACAGTGCATAAACAGAGAAGTTCAAATACAACAGTTCTAGAATAAGGTACAATAATATAGCAGGGTTAAATAGAGGAAAAACTGGAAAATATCCCCATATCTACCCCTAACTTCTACCTAACTACTACTACTGCAACCAACACTAGTTCTGAAATTGAACATGAAAAGAAAAAGGGATCCCGACATCTGACCAAGTATCCCAAAGCCTACCGGCGCTGAAACGAAACAAACAAATAACAACTACTACGGGCTCTACTAGATGTCCCACTTGCTCATCACCAACTCACTCGTTACCTGAATCTAGAATCTCTCTCAACACAGTCAACATCCAATGAATGATCTTATGAACCTTCCTGGCCTCAGCCTCTGCATCACTAGTAGATGGTCCATCGTCCAATCTTCTTCGGGCAACCTGCTCCACCATTTGAATCCCAACTCTCCACTCATCCTCTATAACTGAAGTCCTCTGCCTAGACTCTTGAGCCAGCCTATCCACCAAATCTCCCAACTCAGGAATGCGGGAGTAAACAAAGTCTCGATCTTGGGCTAACTTGCCTCCAATCTGGGCAGGCACAGTCCTAGTAGGCATAGTAGGCTCTCGCTCATGGGATGTAATCTCTGGAATGGGTCTCAGGGGAAAAACATGCAGAGGGGCATCATTGCCCTCAGATGGGTCCTCCTTAGAGTCTGAACTAACATACAGGGTCTCCACTGAAGAGGGAGAAATAGGGTCCACTGGGGTACCGGTCAAACTAATCTCTGAATCGGAATCACTACTACTACTAGGGTCCTGAGATGAAATATAAAACAACATCCAAGATACAGCATAGGGTTAAATAAGACATCAACTAACTCCATACCCTAACTCTAGTTGCTATCTTGACCTATTCACTTCGCTTAGGCTATACCTAATAATCTAACTCAACTCTATATGAGTCGAAACGCTCTCGCAATATCAGTATATACCCAAATACCCTTTTATCCTAACTTGTCTCAAGGACTAAATCCTGTAGCTCTGATACCAACTTATGACGCCCTCAATCTCGGGGTTAGGAAATGAGGACCCACACACCATAAACTAATATAATAACAATGGATATAATAAACCCCGATTAAATACTAACAGGATTAAGTATAAGACAAGATTACAACTATTAACCAGCATAATATATTACATCCCAAAGTAATAATAAATTCAAATTTATTCGATTCCGTCATGGAACCGACAGATAACCCATTATATCTGATCCAACTTATAAATCCTTCCAACTCATACGCTTGCTCACACACACAGCTACCTGCTCTGGCATCTGGAAACCTACGACACGGTAGGGACCCCCAGGAACACTCTGGTGAGCAGTGCGCCTAAGTCTGGCCATCTTCTTTCTTAACTGCCATGGTTAGCAAAATATATGAGCAAAGAAGCTCAGCAAGTAACTATATAAACAGTTCTATAATGCAGTAACAAAATCAATATCAACATACGAGGCATTCTACATTAAATATCTAGGTGGCATATTTCTATCTCTGGCTATGAAAGGGTAATGAAGAAGGATTTCAGCTCTCAGGAATCAAGTTTCTGGTTACGGTGAAAGCCGACATTCATCTCAAATCATTAGCAGGACTTCAAAGTGTTTCTCAATAGAAGGAAATAATCAATTAGACTTTAAAACTTATCATCAATGTAAAGTGTAATAACCCCAATTTTTAGAATTTTTGAAACACTGATAAATAGTAACTTTTGCTGATGATGCTGATTAAGGAAAATTATCAGACCACGCTATATAGGAGTACTGGTATGGAAATTTTAAGATCGTATTAGTATTCCATAAAGTAAATGAGTGTATGTAAAGATCGTCAGAATCCAAATCCGAACACTTTGATTTTTCCCGAAAATCCACCAGATACCGACATAATTGAGTATAAGGTAACATGATTTAAAGGATTTAAATTTAAGGATTATAAGAGAATCATAAAAGGAATATAAGATATTGAGAAAGATTTAGGGGAACCCAAGTAATTAGATCCCGGATATGATCCCTCAAACAACGAACGAGAACGAGAGTTAAGCGAACCGTAAAACAAATAAACGACCAAGGGACAAGCACATACAAGTAGAATGGGAAGGAAGCTTCCAAGAGAAGCTAAAACAAGTAGTTAAAAGAGAAGGTGACATCATCAAACCATAACGGAAAGACATGTGGCTTGGAGGTGAGGTCATCCAAGTGATGTCATCACTTTATCAAAACAATCTCCACCAAGTATTCATTTCACAAACACAAAAATCAAAAGCAACCAAAACAAACACATTTTCTTCTTCCCCCATCTATTTGCTCTCGACCTTTTGAAGAAAAACAAGAAGAAAAAAATTTCCAAACCTAAGCTCCACTCAATCATAATTCAAGAGGTTTGTTTCCTAGGATTCTATATTTCATAACAAAGAAGATCAAGTAGTTTGAGTGCTTGAATCCAAGGTTTGCTAGCTCAAATAAATCATTTTAGTTTAGGATGAATAGTAACTTTCGAGAACAAATTTTTGATTCTTGATTTTATTTGTAAGATCAAGGTAGCTTATGCATAGATTAAGGCTTCCATGGGCATTCCAAGGATCTTTCATTGATTAAAAGCTTCAAGGAAGGTATAAAACTTCAAACCCTAGATTTACTTTTGAGTATTAGGAATGGTTTTGATTGTTATAGTAAATGAGAAGCATGATGCTTGTGTGTTTAAAGTTTGGATTGCATTTGTAGTAATTTGGATGATGGAATCTTGTTTACATTTAATGAAACTTAAGTATAGTTACTAGTTCATGTTTATGGTTGAATGAATTGGAAAATCTTGAGGTTTGGGACTGATGTAGTGAGGTTTGGGTGAAATTTGGTTGTATTGGTGGTTGTGAGTTGAATTGTGGTTGTTTGAAGTGGTTTAAAACTTGGTAATCACGTAAACATAGCCGTCGTAATGCTTGTTTTATTCAACTGCTAGTTCTTAGTGTTCAGAACAGGAAACTCAACAACCAATCTGTAACATTGCCATGATTAGCTAGAGCTTGTCGTAAGCTTCGTTTTGATATGTGGTTCGCTTGGTTTGTATACGGTTTGGGAGAAACGACCGTTTTAAGTAACGGCATTTCGCGAATGAACCTTTACCCCTCGCTTTACTTTGAGACCTTATTTAAGGCCCTTAAAAGACTAATTGGATTACGAAACAATTATGTAAGGTGGGTTAGGCATTTGGTAGAGTATTCACGAAAGAGTCGCCTTAAAATTCATAACGGTTAATTTTTTAAGATTGGTGGAGCCGAGGGTACGCAAACGATTAACGCAAATCGTTAAGCGTATAAGCGACCGTTAGGGTATGAGTGAGTTTTGACTAGTTTCTTAAGCGATCGTGGTCTAATTCCGGATTATTTTATTATTCATAGGTTACCGGACCCACTCTAAGCTTAAGTCTATCTCGGAACACTCAGGCAAGTTTTCTACCCGTATAACTGTTGTTGTGATGTATATGTGTATATGCATTATCTTGTGATAAGTGCATGACTGTTATTAGCAAATCTTGTGATATATTGGAGCATGTTGATATGATATATATGCATGCCTGTTTCGTAATATTGATATTCTATTGTCAATTCAAATGCTTATAAACTGCATAATACCTATGCTTGAGATAAGCAGTAGTTGCGTATACCCTTAGTATAAGGGACCTGAAGGTGAACATTTCTCTAAACCGGGAGTCGATGTTCCCGATATATATATATATATGTATTTATATATATATAGTTTTCTATAACTATTAATCGAATAAGGTATATTCGATGGTGTGAATAATAATCTTTTCGATTATTCAAATAAAGATCGTACTTTCGTATACGTATATCTTTTGTTATTTATTATTCATTTCAAGTATGAGTTTTAAAACTTCTACTTCAAATATTTTTATAAAGATTATCCTTATGGGAATATTACTCAAATAATAATATTCAGATATTTCCTAATATATAGGGATTGATTTATTTTATTAAATCATCATTACTCTAAACATTCTTTAAAATGTTTACGAGTCTTCAAAATGATTTTAAACCTTAGAGCGGATCCCAAAACTCATTTTCAGAATTAAGATCTTCCTTTAGAAGAGGATTTAAATACTCACTCAAAACCTGAGGGATCCGGCTCTGTGGTGTATTTTATATTCACAACGAGATTGTTGTTTTGAGAAAACATTTTGATTACTTGCCCAACATTCGGGAAGTAAGTCCATCTGGTTGAGTCGGCATAAGCAACATGGGCTCAGTGGGTGTCCATGAAAGTGTAAGTGGCTCAGTGGGAGTCCATCAATGCGTAAGTGGCTGAGTGGCAGTCCAGCATAAGGTCCTAATGTGGCCAGGGTGATGACCAGTGGGGGATTCATCCATCTACTAGTAGAAAAGGTGACTTAATTGGTATCTTTGCCTGATCAGCAAGATATCAAGTTTATTCCAAGGTTTTCTCCTTTCCAAATTCATTGGATATTGCAACTCTATTTATAATTTTCATAACAGAGGTTTTCGAGGAGTGTATGAAATGTATATATATATATAGGTGTATATATATATATATCGGGACTTAATAAAGTATCTCGTAACTTCATTCTTTATATTGATATTTCAAAGATTGAATCTATTCAAGTCTTATCTTGTAGTCTCATCTATGTGATGAACTTTTGAAACTGATTATACCTTGAACGGTGGTAGTTCAAGTAGTATTCGGAAAAGATATAAGTATATTAGAGTATCTTGTAACTTTACCTTTTCAACTTATATCTGGTTAATGATTATCTTATGCATGACAAAGCTTTTCAGAAAAACGTTGAGACAAGGTTAGATATATGAGATCACCTTGCAACGATATTTTTATACAGTTTTAAACTGGAACTCTATGTATATTATGCATGGAAGAGGACTTCCAAGATTTTGAAAAGTATATATACATATATACTGATTATTTTGCGACTTGGTCGCGTTAAGATATCAAACTTGGTTCATTTTTACTTGACCAAGACTTTCATGAGTACTATGAGAATACTCATATATTGTAAATTATTATACATATTATGTCGGTGGGCTTGTTGCTCACCCTTGCTTTCTTCTTTCATCACACAACAACAGATAGACAAGATGAACAGGACCAAGATCCTAATTCGCGAGCGGATAGGAAACGTTCCGCAGTTTCCAGTAGACGTTGATGCCGCTGTAGCTGAGGTAGGAACTACCAATAGGCTAGGCTTTCAACTTTTGATGTACTAGACTTATGTATATTTATGAATTGTAATATGGCAACGAATATGTAAATTTAGTCAGAAACCCTTTTGAGGTGTAATGACTTATAATTATGGAATAAAATGACTGGTGTTATTTTTGGATATTCATCTCTGAGACTATAACTTGTGGTGTATGTGTAAATTGTGGGGTCACAGTACACAGTAGTTGGTTGAATATTAAGATAAAGTATTATTAAGGGAAATGGAACTCGTGACAACCCGAATCCCCGACCCCGGATTTGGGGGTGTTACAGAAATGGTATCAGAGCTAAGGGTTATAAACCTCAGAGATGATGCGGCGTTAAGATAAGAAGTTCACTAAGATAATAAGAACTCTTGCCAAGTTCATAGTCAGACTACCTAACGTAGTACTGACAGTTAAAACCCTTATGGGAACCCTTATAAATATCGTGATAGAAGCGTAGTTCGTTATCGTATATGGTAGTGGGACTCCGAACCCTGAAGTTCAAGAGCAATAATATGATGATGTTTTACTACATATTGGGGATCAGATTGTGGATCCAATGGAGCACCCTAAGGAGGGACCAAATGATGTTCATATTAAGGATGTAGCGGTTGAGGATGTTATCCCAGAAGAGATTGTTGTTAAAGAGGATTCTGTGGAGGATCCTGACAAGAACGAATAAAGGACTGATGAGGAATGGATGACCTTGGTCAGGACGACTACCAGAGGTAGGATTGGCTGATAACTACCGTAGGTTCATTCAAGTTTGTAAATATAGTAGCCCCTTTAACGCGGCTTACTCGTAAGACTGAGAAGTTCGAATGGACAGATAAATGCGAGAATAACTTTTAAGAACTGAAGCAAAGGTTGGTGATGGCCCCTATGTTGGCGTTGCCGGATGAAAAAGGAGATTTTGTGATTTATAGTGACGCTTCACATAGGGAATTAGGGTGCTTCTTATACAGCACATCACGGTAATCGCATACGCGTCAAGACAAATAAGGGAATATAAAATTCGATGTCCCCACCCATGAGCTTGGGCTCGTGGCAATAGTTTTGCCCTAAAGATTGGAGGCACTACTTGTATGGAGAGAAGTGTGAGATTTACACAAGCCATAAGTGCTCTAGTGCATTTTCACGCAGAAAGAGCTCAACATGCGCCATAGGGGGTGGTTAGAGCTAATCAAGGATTACGATTATGAGATTCTTTATCATCCAGGGAAAGCCAAAATGATGGCTAATGCCCTTAGTATAAAAGAGAGACTCAAGATGAAAATGTCTTTGGGAGAGTTGATAAGAGATTTTGAGAAAATGGAAATAGAAGTGAAGGTAACCGGGGCCGGTACCGAAAAGTTGTTTGAGATTGCAATACAACCCGAATTATTGGAAAAGATCATATTGTGCCAAGAAAAAGTGATGAATGAAGGCAGAGAGCCAACAAATAGAGAAGAGATTAATACCGAGAAAGATGATAAGGGAATAATGAGGTATTCCTACAGAATTTGGGTTCCAAACATTCAAGAGCTTAAGGACGAGATCTTAGATGAAAGCCGTAGTTCGAGGAATAAGATTTAGGGCAAACCCTGAATGTGATAGTCAGGGAGGTCGCCATCAAGAAAGAAAGAACCCATAACATAATGAAATGGAATACAAGGATTTTAATGTATAAGATAACCCTGATTATGGGAGAAGGATGAAACATTTTATACTGAGAAAACAGAAGTCGAGCAAGATAGGGAGAATCGGGATGGTACTCCTATAGGGCAATTCATGGACCTGCTTAAACAAAAATTATACTTTTATTCCCAAACACCACCCTGGAAACAATGTGGTGGGAAATTCTTTCAGGACCTTTAAGTCACTAAGCTCTCAGAGTTCCAAGGAACAAGCTGACCTAGCCGAGGCAAGAGCCTGGCCAAAGGAAATAGAGGAATGATTTTATATTCTAAATGATTGATGAAACGCAAAAGACTATTTTTGTCACCAACCTTCCTAAGAGAGAGGCCACCCGCTGGTGAAAGGCGAAGAAAGACACGGGGCCAGAGGTTATAATAAACCAATTAAAGTTCAGTTAATTGTTTTCGGGAAAGTACTTCCCAAGGTTATAGAGATAGTGTAAAAGCTTTAGAGCCAGAACAAAGGCAGACGAGTATGATGAATTATAAATCTAAGTTGTAAAAGTTGTCAAGATTCGTTCTGAGGACAAGAATCCTAGAACGATGTGATGTTTGAAGTCAATGATTAGTGGGTTCATGAAATGATTGTAAGAGAAAGGAAAATAAAAGAAACTGAAGTGGAAAGGAATATAAAGGCAATGGAGTTTGAGGAATGATAAGGGAGTTGGGTATGAGGAAACCCTAAAGACTGATAGTAATAGAAATAGAAAAGTATATGATCGTCAGGATGAGGGTGACTCACCATGAGTTAAAGTTTACGGTTGAAGGCATAAGAGATACATATATTTTATCCCCTTTAAGTTGGGAGGATTTAAGGAAACCTTGAGATAGTTCGAAGGATAAATAATGAAACACGGATAGACTGAGGAGACAAGAAAGTAAGAAATTAGGAAACTGGATGAAGGAAGTGACCTTCAAGAATGTGAAGTGTAAGTAACGCATGTGAATTGATACCCAAAAAGGGGGATGCCAGGTATAAAAGATATCCCAACATTAAGATGACTGTTGAGATAAATAAAGAGGTAAATGAGTAGTTAGAACTAAAAAGTTCACGTTGAACATGACCAATATCTTCTAGAACATCCCTGTTATCATTACTAAATCAGGCAAGAAAAGCGGATATCGTTGTTATCTTTTGGAGGCCATATTGATTGACCTCATTTTGAATAAGGATGCTATTGTAAAATTTGGTATAGATTATCGAAATGGGAATGATTAAATAAGATAATCTATCAAGGATATATGACTTGATTTATCCATGAAAGGATGCATGTACCTTTTTAAAGGTGGAATTAAGGATAGAACCTCGGTAACTTAAGATGAATCCTAGGGGAATGCATAAATTGACATTTCACCCTTAATAGGGATAGTATGAGTTTTGACAGTATAAATTGGAAAGGATTAAGGTAACAACGACCTTTAAGGATCAGTGGAGAAACTTTTCAGAAGTATATAGATAATGGTTCTAATATTAGTAAATGGTATTTTGATATGCCATGTATCTAGGGAATACAGGAGGAACGATTCAAGGATAACCTTATAGGTTTTACAAGGAGAAAGGTAATATTCGAAGTTCTGAAGAATAGAAATTTTGATAAAGGAAATATGACATAATTACAATAATGCCAGGTGGGCACGTGTTGAACCATAAGAAAGTATAGATCGACCCAATGAGGGTCGAGATTGGTGAAAACAAGGACCCAAGATAAAAGACATCCTAAGTATGATCGAGAGTCAATCGTGACAATGATCACCTCTAAAGACCGAGGCAATAACTTATGCAAAAATGGTGATATTTTTTTTCTCACCAAAGCTTAAGGAAGAGCACCTTCACACAAGCAGTGATTGGAAATGAGGTAGAAAATTTAGTTGGAGATCGTTCAAAAGACATTGATTATAAGGAACTATTACTATCAGGAAAGGCCAATGAGGTGGCTGACACTCTAACAGTAAGAGAGCAATTATAGGCGCTCGTGCCAGAGGAATACAGTGATGATGGTTAAATCCGTGAAGGTTGTATTATGGTGTGGAAGATTGACATCCCTTCTTATTATTGTGCGATACTCAACCGTAATAGTAGTTTGGTAAAGATTTAATTCATGTAATCGCCATGAGCGGGCTATCTATCTTAGAAGGTCCTATCTTGAGAATAAGTCAGGACCATGTTTCAAAAAGGACTAAACAAACCTTTGAGTTAAGTCTTCTAATTGAAGGTATATGATTAAGAATGGTATTAACCTGCTATCGTTGCTTTGATTGAAACTCTTCTGCAATTTTATCTGCTTCCTGTCATGAATGTACGTCAGGATCTGAAGTGTTCTTCATAAATCATGAATGGTGATTATGTTAACTCCTTAAAAGATTTTGATACGGCAGATATGGACTCTGTATGATTAGATATTAAGATTCCGAGGAAAACGAATGACTATAGTAGGACAACGATGGACCATAGTAATGTAGCAATGATTCTGCAAGTAATGAGCCGATTACAACCGTAAGAGTTGTATTAGAATGGATGTTGAGATTGAGTACCACTAATTGGATCGTGGTGATGTATAATTTATCATTGATAGACTAATTAATTCGATTATCTACCTATTGAATATTTATTCCTTCTTATGAATAGAGAGTCGTATTACTATACGAGGAAGGTTGTAGTGCAAGCATAGAATTCTAGTAACGATGATGTCTAGAATGAAATCTCAGATTCGATTTTCGCTGTCGAGGGAGTTTCAACGGTGATTGTTTATAAGCTCGAGCAAGAGCATGGGTTCATAGAATGATGGACGGAATAGCAAAAATATTCAGGCATGTGAATTGCGATGCGATAATACTGGATATTGATATAGATACTTATGTTTCATTCTCCTTTGATAAACCTCTATAGTTCAGAGGTAGATTCCAAGACAGATATTTTATGGCAGTATATTTTTATATAATGCTCTTAAATTCATTATTTTCTCTCCATTTCATTTTCTATAAGCTGAGAAGAAAAACCCTTCCATAAGGGGAGGTATTGCCGAATGACTATCTATCTATGTGATAGAAGCCTAGTAGGATACCATCTATTGTTTAATTGCTTGTCAAGTACTAAAGGCTGGCCACCTTCTATACTAACTATGCGATATAACAAGTGTTCATGATCATAGTGATCTCTCAATAAAATCTTGTACTTCTATACGATGGATCAAGCTTTCGAAGATGGAAGCAGCTAGAAAGGAAGTAGTATCAGTGCGGTGGTATTCCGAATCTAACGCGTTCGTGATACTAAGGTTGACGCGATTATTAAAAGGTTATAGAATGCTAACGAGCAAAAGTGTAACCAGTATAGTATTATGTACGGAAGATAGTAATGACTACGAACTGGAAAAGAATGGGTATTGAGAAGCAAAACCTATAATGCTAGAAGCTATGATGAGACTCTGTGCAATAGACTTGAAAGAATTTGGAATGATCACTTAAACGTGGATTGAGTTTTCTTACGACAATAGATCGTGTGTCAATATCGAGCTGTCGCTTTATGAGACCCTTGAGGGAAGACACTGTCGATCTCCCTTATGTTAGGATGAAGTTGTAGAGCTTAAGATGCTCGGATCAGCAGTGGCCCAAAGGACCAATGATATAATAGATCTAATCAGAGGACGGCTAGTAGTAGCCCAAGATGGACATAAGAAGTAAGCTGATTTGACAATGAAATGACAAAGAGTATGAAGTAGGGAACCTATTATTGTTAAAGGTATTCCCTTGGACAGGATTGATGAGGGTCGGAAAGGAAGGAAAGCTAAGTCCACGATTTGTTGGACCCTTGGCTATATTAAGATGTATTGGGAAGCTGTCAAATGAACTGGCCCTACCCCAGAACCTGCAGCAAGTCCATAACATGTTCCACATTTCAATATTAAGGAAGGATAATCCGAACATCAGACATATACGGGAATACGAGCGTATAGGCATGCAACCAAACTTGACCTATATGGAGCAACCAGTAAGGGTTATAGATCGAAAATGAACAAGTGCTTAGGAGAAGGGTTATCAAACTAGTCAGAGTTTGGTGGTAGAATCACAATGTGGGAAAATTTACTTGAGAGTTAGAAAGTGCAATGCTAAGAGAGTATCCCTATTCATTTTCTGTCTGATTCCGGGACGGAATCCTTTTAAGGAGGGGAGACTGTAATAACCCCAATTTTTAGAATTTTTGAAACACTGATGAATAGTAACTTTTGCTGATGATGCTGATTAAGGAAAATTATCAGACCACGCTATAGAGGAGTACTGTTATGGAAATTTTAAGATAGTATTAGTATTCCATAAAGTAAATGGGTGTATATAAAGATCGTCAGAATCCAAATCCGAACACTTTCATTTTTCCTGAAAATCCACCAGATACCGACAGAATTGAATATAAGGTAACATGATTTAAAGGATTTAAATTCAAGGATTATAAGAAAGGATCATAAAAGGAATATAAGATATTGAGAAAGATTTAGGGGAACCCAAGTAATAAGATCCCGGATATGATCCCTCAAACAATGAACGAGAACGAGAGTTAAGCGAACCGTAAAACAAATAAACGACCAAGGGACAAGCACATACAAGTAGAATGGGAAGGAAGCTTCCAAGAGAAGCTAAAACAAGTGGTTAAAAGAGAAGGTGACATCATCAAACCATAAGGGAAAGACATGTGGCTTGGAGGTGAGGTCATCCAACTGATGTCATCACTTTATCAAAACAATCTCCACCAAGTATTCATTTCACAAACACAAAAATCAAAAGCAACCAAAACAAACACATTTTCTTCTTCCCCCATCTATTTGCTCTCGACCTTTTGAAGAAAAACAAGAAGAAAAAAATTTCCAAACCTAAGCTCCACTCAATCATAATTCAAGAGGTTTGTTTCCTAGGATTCTATATTTCATAACAAAGAAGATCAAGTAGTTTGAGTGCTTGAATCCAAGGTTTGCTAGCTCAAATAAATCATTTTAGTTTAGGATGAATAGTAACTTTCGAGAACAAATTTTTGATTCTTGATTTTATTTGTAAGATCAAGGTAGCTTATGCATAGATTAAGGCTTCCATGGGCATTCCAAGGATCTTTCATTGATTAAAAGCTTCAAGGAAGGTATAAAACTTCAAACCCTAGATTTACTTTTGAGTATTAGGAATGGTTTTGATTGTTATAGTAAATGAGAAGCATGATGCTTGTGTGTTTAAAGTTTGGATTGCATTTGTAGTAATTTGGATGATGGAATCTTGTTTACAGTTAATGAAACTTAAGTATAGTTACTAGTTCATGTTTATGGTTGAATGAATTGGAAAATCTTGAGGTTTGGGACTGATGTAGTAAGGTTTGGGTGAAATTTGGTTGTATTGGTGGTTGTGAGTTGAATTGTGGTTGTTTGGAGTGGTTTAAAACTTGGTAATCACGTAAACATAGCCGTTGTAATGCTTGTTTTATTCAACTGCTAGTTCTTAGTGTTCAGAACAGAAAACTCAACAACCAATCTGTAACATTTCCATGATTAGCTAGAGCATGTCGTAAGCTTCGTTTTGATATGTGTTTCGCTTGGTTGATGTACGGTTTGGGAGAAACGACCGTTTTAAGTAACGGCGTTTCGCGAATGAACCTTTACCCCTCGCTTTACTTTGAGACCTTATTTAAGGCCCTTAAAAGACTAATTGGATTAAGAAACAGTTATGTAAGGTGGGTTAGGCATTTGGTAGAGTATTCGAGAAAAAGTCGCCTTAAAATTCATAACGGTTAATTTTTTAAAATTGGTGGAGTCGAGGGTATGCAAATGATTAACGCAAATCGTTAAGCATATAAGCGACCGTTAGGATATGAGTGAGTTTTGACTAGTTTCTTAAGCGAATGTGGTCTAATTCCGGATTATTTTATTGTTCATAGGTTACCGGACCCACTCTAAGCTTAAGTCTATCCCGGAACACTCAGGCAAGTTTTCTACCAGTATAAATGTTGTTGTGATGTATATGTGTATATGCATTATCTTATGATAAGTGCATGATTGTTATTAGCAAATCTTGCGATATATTGGAGCATATTGATATGATATATATGCATGCCAGTTTCGTAATCTTGATATTCTATTGTCAATTCAAATGCTTATAAACTGCATAATACATATGCTAGAGATAAGCAGTAGTTGCGTATACCCTTAGTATAAGGGACCTGAAGGTGAACATTTCTCTAAACCGGGAGTCGATGTTCCAGAGTATATATATATATATATGTATGTATGTATTTATATATATATATAGTTTTCTATAACTATTAATCGAATAAGTTATATTCGATGGTGTGAATAGTAATCAAACTTATTTTCGATTATTCAAATAAAGATCGTACTTTCGTATACGTATATCTTTTTTTATTTATTATTCATTTCAAGTATGAGTTTTAAAACTTCTACTTCAAATATTTTCATAAAGATTATCCTTATGGGAATATTATTTAAATAATAATATTCAGATATTTCCTAATATATCGGGATTGATTTATTTTATTAAATCATCATTACTCTAAACATTCTTTAAAATGTTTACGAGTCTTCAAAATGATTTTAAAAGTTAGAGCGGATCCCAAAACTCATTTTCAGAATTAAGATCTTCCTTTCGAAGAGGATTTAAATACTCGCTCAAAACCTGAGGGATCTGGCTCTGTGGTGTATTTTATATTCGCAACGAGATTGCTGTTTTGAGAAAATATTTTGATTACTTGCCCAACGTTCGGGAAGTAAGTCCATCTAGTTGAGTCGGCATAAGCAATATGGGCTCAGTGGGCGTCCATAAAAGTGTAAGTGGCTCAGTGGGAGTCCATCAATGCGTAAGTGGCTGAGTGGCAGTCCAACATAAGGTCCTAATATGGCCAGGGTGATGACCAGTGGGGGATTCATCCATCTACTAGTAGAAAAGGTGACTTAATTGGTATCTTTGCCTGATCAGCAAGATATCAAGTTTATTCCAAGGTTTTCTCCTTTCCAAATTCATTGGATATTGCAATAAAAAGCCTCTATTTAATCATGGAATCAATAATTTCCTCTCTATAAACAATTCACAAAAAAAGGCAGAGTTACTTGCCTTAAATCACTTTCCTGCTTTACTGAAACTGAACTACTGCCACCTACGATTCCTTTGCCTTTTCTAGCCTGAATGCCTCCGCTATCCGTATCTACAATCCAAAATAGAATCCCTAATCAGCAACTTACTCCACACTCTACATTTCTCAGAACGCCTAACGATTACCCCATATCGCGATAACACTTAACTCGTATACTCATGCATAATCATAGTATACTCACATAACACATATCAAGTATATACTTGACCAAATTCTCATAACATGAATTACAATATACTCAGATACTCCAAATTTACAATTAATAATCGAATCACATAGTACGACCCAACGATATCACATAACATACTATAACTTAATACTCCAAACCCTTTATATAACCTTATATCGAAACAACTCATCCTTTTCTTTTTAATCCCAAAATTCGAATAAAAAACACATAGTAAACCAAACAAATAACTCAACAACCAAACAACTTATTCCTTTCCTTTTAACTCAAAAATTCAAACCAAAATATTGGAACCAAGCCAAGAAATCAACATGCAACCACTTATTGTCATCATGCATAATCTAACTTTTTATCCTAGCCTTATTAGGACTTAAACTAATTGAATGTTGCCATATCATCCACTCACACCACAAAATTCAAATCAAAAACAAATTACAAGCAACAAGTTATCAAATCACAAATCTCATCAATCAATCAAGTAGTTTAAAAACTACTTCTTTCTTACAAATCCAAGCCTTATCCTGCCCTAATCAAACCAACAACATGCAACTCTTAAATTAACATGCAAGGTCAATTTTTATCTTTAAAGTCTATCTTCACTCAATTCTTAATAAGAAAACCCTTTTTAAAATCTTTTTCTTTTATAAAAATTGAATCAAAACTCCGCTAAATCCAATCATCAACATGAAAGTCCAAAGATTATATACTAACTAGCAATGATCAACATGCATGCCCAAAAATTAACTATTAACAAACAATGATCAACATGCAAGTTAAAGAATCAAGCATAAACTTAAGTTTAAGCGACAACTCATCCATTCAAATTATTTTAAAAGAAAAACCGAACCAAAAATTGGATTTTTAAACCAAAAACCTTTGCAAAACATGAACCAAAATCAAACACTACTTTTTATTAGAAAAAATTTAAACCATCATCAAAACAAAACCAAAGAAAAGCACATAATTTAGTGCACTTAACCCTCTTAAGATCACACAGTAAAAAATTATATTTTCTTAGATATAACCAAGAGATATTGATGCAAAAAACTTCTTAAACACTTACATGCAAATAGTATATAGATAGAGGATTGAAAATGATGAAGATCAATTGCAAGATCTTTGAAATCCAACTAGTTATGGATGTTGCATGCAAGAGAGAGAGAGAGAGAGAGAGAGAGAGAGAGAGAGAGATCGGGTGAGAGAGAGAGGGAGACAAAATTCGGGAGAGAGAGGGAGAAAAGAAAAGAGTGATCCAAGAGGAAGAAGAGAGTGGGGAGGAAGGATGAAAGAGTGGGTGTATTTATAAGTGTGTGGAGGGGCAACATGGTCTTTTGCCAACTAATTCTAGAAACTTCTTTTCTTTTATTCAAAAACTCAAAAACGAATTTGAATAATACATAACTCCCTCAGAAAAGGTTAAAATTATATGAATAACAATTTTAAAATATAGATCTTGAAATTAGCTTTCTATCCAAATTTTTAAAATAATTTTTGAGCGTACGGTTTATTTTATATGAATTTTACAAGATTACGCTCAAAATAAAAATATAACCCAATAAAATCATTTTAAAATACGCTGATCACACAATAATTTCATCTATCATTTTTATAATGTCTCCAGGACTATTTCGAATATAATAAAGCAAATTTCACACCTTGACCATACTCAGATAATTTTATAAAAATACATAAAGGTTCAATAAATCTTATTTAAATCAAATAAATCACTTAAAATAATTAAAAATTTCCAGATCACATAATCATGCATATTAACAGGCAACAACATAAACTCACATATGACGACTCATTTTGAAATATGCTCAAGTATAAAAATTCCCCCGTTTTATTAATATTCACTTTTCGCGTAACGGGTCGCGTCCTGACTGACGGCCCGACGCCGAGCGTTTTCAACTACACTTCACAATCATATTCTCTATACTAGCTGATACGTCAAAATGGAATATAATATTCATTGAAACATTTCTATTTAACACATAATTCATATTCATATGCTTAAACACCTTAATCCCTTTTTAAGACGGGTTCCGTTCAACTCGACGGCCCGACAACACAGCTTAGCCCTTTTAGCTAACTCATCAAACTGGAACGAGTTACTTTACGTCCCCGGTTACTAACATACAACAATAATAGATAATCCACATAATCATTAACCTTTTATTTATTCACATAAATTCACAATTACGACACAAAATTATACTTTATTCACTTAATCACGTCGTTGAAATTCCCAGTCGTTATAGATATCCAATTAAGATCAAGAAGGGCTTCCTCAATTTTCTTTGGCTCAACTTGTGAAAGAAAACATGCATGAAGACATTCATTTACAGTTGCACTTCTAGTCCTCACTCTAGCAGTTGGATCACCAATAATTGCTTCTCTAATGTGACTTCTATCCCACTTTCTGGTGTGAGTTTGTTGACTTGAGTTTTCTGTATTTTCTCCACCATTGGCATGACTTGCAGAACCTTCCTCTTTTTCTCCCCCGAGTTTGTGCTATCAAATTCAGGTTCATGAAATGAGCTTTCATTCTCATGATTCACTTGTTCATTGGACTCTTCATCAAGTCTGTGATTTGTGTTGACTTTAGCTTCATCATCAGAATCACTATTAATATTGAGATTTTCAAACTTGAGGGCTCCAGCTTCATTTTCATCAAGGCATTCCAAGCCTGGACATTTGTCATCATCAAAATTAATATTTGTGCTTTCCAAGATCTTCTTTTGTTCAATCACATTGACTTTGTATGCAGTTCTTTCCAATGAAATCCCAGAAAAAATTGCCTTCAAAACTTTAGAGTCAAATTTTCCCACATATTCAGAGTTGTCTTCAAAATATATCACTTGCTTCCAAACACATGAATATGTTTCACAGTAGTCTTCATTTTAGACAAGACTGAGTAGGGTAACTTTCCAAGATTCTTGTTAATGAGATACATGTTTTGAGTATTGCATGCAGTGTTCACAGCTTCTTCCCAAAAACTAGTTGCCAACTTTGCATCTTGCAGCATTGTTCTAGTAGCCTCTACTAGTGTTCTGTTCTTTCTCTCAACTACCCCATTTTGTTGAGGTTTTTTAGCAGCTGAGAATTATTGAACAATGCCCTTGTCTTTGCAGAATTCAGTTAAGGTTACATTACTGAATTCTGTTCCATTATCACTCCTCAATCTTTTCACACAATTATGATCTTCAGCCTGCTTCTCAATCTTCTTAATGTGTTCAATTATGATGTGTGGAGTTTCATCTTTAGAGTGCATCAATTCTACCCATATATATCTTGAGTAGTCATCCACCATCACAAGTGCATATCTTTTTCTTGATATTGACCGGATATTAACTGGTCCAAATAAATCCATGTGAATAAGTTGTAAGGGTGCACTTATAGAATTCACATTTTTACTTTTGTGACTTGATCTTTTCATTTTTCCTTTTTGACAAGCATCACAGACTTCATTTTGAGCAAACTCCGGATTGAACATGTCTTTCACTAACTCCTTTTTGACTAGAGTATTGATTGCTTTAAAATTCAAGTGAGACAGCTTCTTATGCCATAGCTTGCTTTGCTCTACAGATGCCTTGGTGTAGAAGCAACAAATTCTATCCTCGTTCGCTGAGTCCAAGTTTGCAATAAATAAGCTTCCTTTCCTTACTCCTTTCAGAGCAACTTCACCAATTTTCTTGCTGATAAAAGTGCATTCTTCTTTGTTAAATAAAACCTTGAAACCTTTGTCTGCAAATTGGATGACACTAAGAAGATTCACTTTAAGACCAGCTACCGGTGCTATATCATCAATGACAACATTTCCAAAAATCAATTTGCCATATCCCATTGTGAAACCTTTGTTGTTATCTCCAAAAGTCACTAATGGGCCAGCCTTCTCCTCAAACTGTGATAGCAGGGCCATATCACCTGTTATATGTCTTGAGCATCCACTGTCTATGATCCATATGACTTTCTTATTTTTTCTTTGCACACAATGAGTTTAAGTGTGTTTAGCAACCCAAGTAGTGTTGGGTACTTTCTTCTTGTTAACAGATTTGATAGAGGCAGGGTTTGATGATTCAGAAAGAATAGAATTCATTGAATGATGTGTATTTTCCTTTTTAGCTCAAGATTCAATATTGATTTCCTTAAGATCAACTCTCAGCTTGTGGGAACTTGTCATTACTTTCATGTTGCAAGGTATGCAATCAAACTTATCACATAATGAGTAAGGATCTTTAGTTTTTGCTTCATTGTACTTGTATGCTCCCACTCCTGGCTTACTAACAACCTTTTTGCAAAGGTGAGTTAGATGATTAACAGAGCCACATTTTTGACATTATTTTCTTGGAGCATCTACAACATAAGTAAAATTGTTGCTTTTGTTTATCCCAATTTTTCCATTTATATTCATCTTCTTATTTCTTGTATCTTCATTTTTTGTTTCCTTGACATGTGTCTTGGAATCTTGGTTGACCATGGGCTTCTTTTCAGCTTTGGAAGTTGGAGTTCTTTCTGTATTTTTCTTCTCATTATCTTCATTAACAATTTCTTGCTTTATGATCAACTCTTCTTCAATTAAATCTACTTCACATGCTTTGAACATGAAAGGAATATGTCCTAAGTCCAATCATGTATGAGGATTTAGGAATAACTTTTATGTAATCTGTTTTGATTTCTTTGATATTAATAAAAGACTTGTTTTGTTTTTATTACGGGCTCTATCTATTTAAGTGTTTAAATAAGATATACCATAGTTTAGAGTAAAGCTTTTTATGGATTATGATGAGATCATAATAGTGAGACCTAAAAGATGATAACTCTAAACTTAAACAGTTCCTGGTCATAGGATTACTAACTGGTAATTAATAATCCGCAAAGATCGGTACATACTATGCTTGCTTCATTATGAAGGATGTCTGTTCTCATAGATATTTGTGTGGTGACACTATAGCTAGTATGTAGGTGCTTATTATAGAATAAGTTCACTGAACATGACTCGCACAGCTGAACAACTGATGGAGTTCACTCACGTGTCAGCAGTTGTTCACATAGTAATAGTTGTACAAGTATCCTTAGACTTGAGGTCATCATAGTCATCTTGTGTACACTGAACTATGCTTTGGTTTAGTTCTTAGTCTCCAGGGACAATTATTAGGGCTCTACTGGATATAGGAATTTGTACACGAAGATAGTGTATGATCAATAAAGGATCTACCCCTTCCAGTGAAGGAAGAGAATGTTCAAGGCTGATCCACTTATGCTAGTTCAGGAATCTCTGGCCAGAGTGAATGAAATTAGAAAGGAGTTTCTAATTTACATAGAACTGAGCATAGTAAATGGGAAATCAAATGATTAAATTAGATAGGCTTGACACAAGATCCATGCCTTGTATTTAATCAGGACATTGGAGGGTAGAAGGAGTTAATTGTACGGTAACTATTCACTGAATAGGTTCTTGATATTCTAAGCAGTGAATTCGTATTATCCAGATAGTCGCGATATGCTGAGAAGTATCCCTCACGATGTAGAATAAATATGATTAATTAATTAATCATATTTAATAAATTAGAGAATTTATATAAATAATGATAAAATAGTTTTATTATTATTTATTTCTACTATCGGCTTAATATTGAACCTAAAGGGTCACACCATAAAAGAGAATGATTTAATGGTGGAGGAATTAATTAATAATGGCTAATAATTATTTATTTATGAAATAAATAATTAATTGGCAAATTTAATAATTGATTAAATGAGATTTAATTGATTTTAAATTAATTAAGAAAAGTTCTTAATATTATTAATTAAGAATTTAATTTTTGGAAATTAAATCAAGAGAGAGAATTATTTCTAAAGTGTTTAGAAAAAGGATTAATAATTAAAAGGTGTTTTAATTATTAATGTGAATAATAAAGGGTTAATAATAATAATATTTTATGGGAAAATTTCAGCTGAAAATTTTGCCTATAAATATACTATTATAAACCCTATTTTCATTCTAACCCAAATTTTTAGAAAAAACCTAATGCTCTCCACCTCCTCCTCCTCCTTAGCATCGTTTTCTTGGTGGATACCGGTGGAGTGCTTCACGTTTGAGGAGCAGCTGCTAAGGATCTCCGATCGTTGCTTTTGGATCGCTATTAAAGGTTAGTAATCGATTTATATATTTTAATCACGATTTATATGCTTTTATTTGGATTTTATATGTGTAAAAAGTGTTTTGCCATGCTTCCGCTGTGATTAAAATCCAACAATGGTATCAGAGCATAGGTTGTATGCATATAGATCTGTGATAAAAATTTCAGAATTTTATGTGCTTGTATGAATTAATTATGATTTTTACAAGTTATATAATGGATTAATTATGACTGATGAGAAATCGTTTCTCAGAAAATTTTTGAATGTTGATCTGGGTTCTACAAGTGTTGTAGATCTTCTGGGTATTTTTCTTATAATTTTATGATGTATAGATTATGTATTATAAATTTTTGAAGTTGTTGCAATTAAATTCGTAATTAAATAATCATATATATATAAATTGTTAGTATGTATATATATATCTGCTGTGTTGTCTGTTGTTGTCTGATGGCACGGAAAGAGAAGAACAGTACGGCGATCGAGAAAGAAAAAAAAAGGCGACGGCGACTCACAGAAGGGGGGAGGACCGCGCGTCTGCCATGCGCGCGTGGGGCTCACACGCTGGTGGGCCACGCGCGGCGCGTGTTAGACACGCGCTGGTCAACGGGTCTGACATCATGCTGACATAATCAGATGACATCATGCTGACGTCAGCACAGGGGTTTGGGCGCGTGGGGCGCGTGGTCGAGATCCTTACACGCGCCTGACAGCGCGTGTGCGCGTGGAGGCGCGTGAGTCACCTTCTCGGGGCGCGTGAGGGCGCGTGGGAGCTCAGAATTGGGCGTTTTTGGTGCCGTTGGATTCGTCTTTTCGAGACGCTTCTAATGGTATATTATATGATATTTTAAGAAATTGTTTTGAACTGTTTATAGCTAACAGAAGTGTTTTAAAGCTGTTTTTGACTGTTTTTAATTGCTTTTAAATGCTTCATGTGATACATAGAGATGTATAATGCTTAGACCAATATGCTAGATGATATAACATGCCTACCTTGTCGTTTATTCATGTTTATATATGTGATATATGCTTAGTTTATCATGCGATGATAGATTTAGGTGAACTTAAATTAACATAAGGCGTTTGTTAGACAATCTAGTATAGTGAAATTGTTTCATAACCTTAATAATAATATTATGAATACAATCATGAGATTCTTGTGTTTATGAAACACGTAATTGAATATGAATTTCCAATATGAGAGAAAGGATGATTCTGTCAACAACAGATTTCTATCTGTAAGAAAGGGTTATTAAGTGACGCCTCTTGACAATGCTCCACCCGATCTGGGAATCATCTGATTATTGATTATTGATTTGAAATATTTAATTTAAAAGGAAGAATCTCTTTATAATATGATTATGATTGTAACGTAATATAATCCCTCTAAAATTAAATAATATCAAGTAGTAATTGGCCAATGATACAACGGGCTTGTGTCGGTCATAGCCTTCCAACATGGTAGAAAGTAGTTCTTATTTTTAAATCATTGTCGGTTCGTGCTACAGTCGAGGGCTTTGATTTCGAAATAAGAAATACTTGTCTATTACATAGAGATGTGTACATTGAATTAGAATCTAAAGGTCGGTATGTGCCACAGCCGTGGGCCGTTGGAGACTGATTCAATTGTACGGAATGTTGGGTTAGACTTGACTTAGAATATTGAGTTTATCGTGCTACAGCCGTGACTCAAGTATTCAAGAGGCTAAAGTTTGATTAGGGAATAACATAAGATGTAATTGACAAGAGTTGTCTGCCTATTGAACATTACATGACGGTTCGTGCCACGGCCGAGGTTGTGTGATGGAATATAGGATCCCTATTCCCACTAGCATTATGAATGCTTAATTTTTCACGTAGGGGGTTGAATAAATTAGATAAACTAGTGGGAGCCATTTATGAATAAAGACCCGATTCATATAGTGTTTTGAAATAAAATTGAATATTTGCTAAGTGTTGTTATGTGTTTATCATTTACAGATTTACTATATTATGTCTTCTGCACTATCACTCAGGAGCATACTAGATGCTCACAAGTTGACTGGTCTTAATTATGCTGACTGGCTTCGAAACTTGAGAATTGTTCTCAGGGTTGAGAAGCTGGAATATGTGCTTGACTCACCTAAGCCTACTGTACCTGCTAGCGATGCACATAATGATGAACATGTTGTGTATCGTAAATGGATAAATGATGTAAATGTTGCTCAATGCATCATGCTAGCTTCCATGAACATTGAGCTACAGAAGCAACATGAGCATATGGATGCTCACACTATCCTAATGCATCTACAAGAGTTGTATGATGTGGCGGGGAGGACAGCTCGATATGAGATATCGAAGGAGTTGTTCGGTTGTAGGATGTCTGAGGGAACATCTGTGAATGACCATGTACTTAAGATGATCAATTTGATTGAACGTCTTGGACAACTTGGTTTTGCCATGGATGGGGAGCTGAGCCAAGACTTGGTCTTGCAATCGCTTCCGAGTTCGTTCTCGCAGTTTGTTGTGAACTTTCACATGAATAAGTTGGATGTCAGCCTGCCTGAACTCCACAACATGTTGAAGACTGCGGAATCGAATTTTCCCCCTAAGAAGAGTTCTGTTCTTCTAATTGGTGAAGGTTCCAATCCTAAGAAAAGGAAGAGGAACCCTTCCAAGAAGAAGAAAGTAGGTGAAGAAAAGCCGGTTCCACCAAAAGCTGAAGACCCCAAGAGCAAAGTTGTTTGCTTTCACTGTAACAAGGTGGGGCACTGGAAGAGGAACTGCAAGGTTTACCTTGCAGAATTGAAGAAGAAGAAGGGTAGTGAGACTACCGCTTCTGATTCAGGTATGTTCATGATAGAAGTGAATATGTCATTAAATCAAATTTCTACTTGGGTTTTAGATACCGCCTGTGGTTCTCATATCTGCAATTCGTTGCAGGGACTAAGGAGAAGTAGGACTCTTAAGGAAGAGGAGGTGATTCTACTGATGGGAAATGGAGCAAGAGTTGCTGCTGAAGATGTAGGATCATTTCATTTACATATGCCTACGGGCAAGACTATTGTTTTTTAAATAATTGTTATTTTGTTCCCTCGATTGTGAGGAATATTATTCGCATGTTAGACTTGGCTGAATTTTCGTTTGTTATTGAGAATAATGAATGTTCTATTCTTAGAGATAATATTCTTTATGGACGTGGTACTTTAAATAATGGTCTGTATGTATGTGACGTAGAGCATGATTTACTTCAGATTGAACAAACTAATAAAAGAAAATGAGATGATGAAAATCTGACCTTTTTATGGCACTGTAGGCTAGGTCATATTAGTGAAAACAGACTGCGGACATTGCATAAGGAAGGGTTACTTGACCCCTTTTGATTTTGAATCATATCCTACATGCGAGTCTTGTCTATTGGGTAAAATGACCAAATCTCCATTTAGTGAACATGGAGAGAGGGTTGCAGATTTGCTAGGATTGGTACACACAGATGTATGTGGACCAATGTCTACGCAAGCCATGGGTGGATTTTCATACTTCATTACTTTCATAGATGATAGATCTAGATTCGGATATGTGTTTGATGAAACACAAGTCTGAAGCCTTTGAAAAGTTCAAAGAGTATAAGTATGAAGTGGAGAAACAAACCAAAAATGGTATTATAACTCTTCGATCAGATCGAGGTGGTGAATACTTGAATGGAGAGTTTCTGGATTATCTCAAAGAAAAGGGTATAGTCTCCCAGTGGACTCCTCCAGATTGGTATCTGAAAGGAGAAATTGAACTTTGTTAGACATGGTTCGGTCCATGATGAGCTATGCGAATCTTCCAGTATTCCTATGGGGTTATGCATTGGAAACCTCAGCATATTTACTGAATAAGGTGCCTTCCAAATCTGTTCCTCAAACTCCATATGAGATATGGAAAGAAAGGAAACCGAGTCTTAAACATGTTAAGATTTGGGGATGTCCAGCTTATGTCAAGAAAGTTGACCCAGATAAGCTGGAATCTCGATCCGTAAAATGTAGTTTTGTGGGATATCCTAAAGAGACTTTAGGGTATTACTTTTACACCGATCATCGGGTGTTTATCTCCAGACATGCTACCTTCTTGGAAAAGGAGTTTATCCTTGAAGGAAACAGTGGGAGCAAAATTAAACTTGATGAAGTTCAAGAAGCATAAACTACTACGGATCAAGTGGAAACACCTGTTCAGACTGAACAACCTTCTGTGGAACAGCCCATTCGTAGGTCAGAGAGAGTGTCTCACCAACCTAAGAGGTATTATGGCCTTATCATTGAGAATGACAATGAGTTGTCAATCATCGATGAAGACGACCCTGTGACCTATAATGAGGCTATGAGTAGTGTTGACTCAGAGAAATGGTGAAGTGCCATGAAATCCGAAATGGAATCTATGTATACGGTATACAAAAGAAAGATTAGAGCAGATGGCCAGGTGGAGACCTTTAAGGCCAGGCTTGTGGCAAAAGAATTCAAACAAAGGTAATGGATTGACTTTGATGAAACCTTTTACCTGTAGCCCTGTTAAAATCAGTTCGGATTTTGCTTGCGATTGCTGCTTACTACGACTATGAAATCTGGCAAATGGCCAGATGGTTTTCTTTACAAGGAAAATTAAAACCTAGTGTGTAAGCTGCTGCGAACCATATGTGGTTTAAAGCAAGCTTCTCGTAAATGGAACATCCGTTTTGATGAGACAATCAAAGAGTTTGGTTTTATCAAAAACGTAGATGAACCATGTGTCTACAAAAGGGTTAGTGGGAGCGCGGTAACATTTCTAGTATTGAAAGAGAGTTGACACACATAACAGCATAGCAGACCCACTCACAAAGCTACTTTCTGAAAGTCACTTTGATCGTCATAAAGACAGGATGGGTATTAGATACCAGAGTGATTGGCTTTAGTACAAGTGGGAGATTGAAAGGAATATGTCCTAAGTCCAATCATGTATGAGGATTTAGGAATAACTTTTATGTAATCTGTTTTGATTTCTTTGATATTAATAAAAGACTTGTTTTGTTTTTATTACGGGCTCTATCTATTTAAGTGTTTAAATAAGATATACCATAGTTTAGAGTAAAGCTTTTTATGGATTATGATGAGATCATAATAGTGAGACCTAAAAGATGATAACTCTAAACTTAAACAGTTCCTGGTCATAGGATTACTAACTGGTAATTAATAATCCGCAAAGATTGGTACATACTATGCTTGCTTCATTATGAAGGATGTCTATTCTCATAGATATTTGTGTGGTGACACTATAGCTAGTATGTAGGTGCTTATTATAGAATAAGTTCACTGAACATGACTCGCACAGCTGAACAACTGATGGAGTTCACTCACGTGTCAGCAGTTGTTCACATAGTGATAGTTGTACAAGTATCCTTAGACTTGAGGTCATCATAGTCATCTTGTGTACACTGAACTATGCTTTGGTTTAGTTCTTAGTCTCCAGGGACAATTATTAGGGCTCTACTGGATATAGGAATTTGTACACGAAGATAGTGTATGATCAATAAAGGATCTACCCCTTCCAGTGAAGGAAGAGAATGTTCAAGGCTGATCCACTTATGCTAGTTCAGGAATCTCTGGCCAGAGTGAATGAAATTAGAAAGGAGTTTCTAATTTACATAGAACTGAGCATAGTAAATGGGAAAGCAAATGATTAAATTAGATAGGCTTGACACAAGATCGATGCCTTGTATTTAATCAGGATATTGGAGGTTAGAAGGAGTTAATTGTACGGTAACTATTCACTGAATAAGTTCTTGGTATTCTAAGCAGTGAATTCGTATTATCCGGATAGTCGCGATATGCTGAGAAGTATCCCTCACGATGTAGAATAAATATGATTAATTAATTAATCATATTTAATAAATTAGAGAATTTATATAAATAATGATAAAATAGTTTTATTATTATTTATTTCTACTACCGGCTTAATATTGAACCTACAGGGTCACACCATAAAAGAGAATGATTTAATGGTGGAGGAATTAATTAATAATGACTAATAATTATTTATTTATGAAATAAATAATTAATTGGCAAATTTAATAATTGATTAAATGAGATTTAATTGATTATAAATTAATTAAGAAAAGTTCTTAATATTATTAATTAAGAATTTAATTTTTAGAAATTAAATCAAGAGAGAGAATTATTTCTAAAGTGTTTAGAAAAAGGATTAATAATTAAAAGGTGTTTTAATTATTAATGTGAATAATAAAGGGTTAATAATAATAATATTTTATGGGAAAATTTCATCTGAAAATTTTGCCTATAAATATACTATTATAAACCCTATTTTCATTCTAAGCCAAATTTTTAGAAAAAAACCTAATTCTCTCCACCTCCTCCTCCTCCTTAGCATCGTTTTCTTGGTGGATACCGGTGGAGTGCTTCACGTTTGAGGAGCAGCTGCTAAGGATCTCCGATCATTGCTTTTGGATCGCTATTAAAGGTTAGTAATCGATTCATATGTTTTAATCACGATTTATATGCTTTTATTTGGATTTTATATGTGTAAAAAGTGTTTTGCCATGCTTCCGATGCGATTAAAATCCAACAGAACATAGGTGAACCAACCTTTCTCAGCATAGCTGGGACATCTTCATTTTCTATTGTTTTTCCTTAATCACCTACAACTTTCTTGTTGCTATTTAAAGCATCATAATATTCATCTTCCTCCAGCTCCAATACAACTTGTTTTTGAGGTCCTTTGTTCTTTTATTCCATAGCTTGAGTAACTGAAACTTGATCATCTTGCTCATCTTCACTTTGTTCTCTGTCATTCACAATCAAAGCACTTGACCCATTAACAACATGACCATGGTGTGCTTACAATGACTTTCTTTGCAGCATTTCAAGTTCATAAGTTTTCAAGATTCCATATAGAACTTCCAAAGTTATTCTGCTTAAATCTCTTCCTTCTCTAATGGCTGATATTTTCTGTTCAAGATGGTCAGGAAGAGCTAGCAGAAACTTTAGGTTAACCTCCCCAGCTTCATAATATTTATCATGTATCTGCAAGTCATTTATCAATTTATTGAACCTTTCAAAAACTTCAGTGATACCTTCTTTTGGTTTAGCCATAAATCCCTCATACTGAGAAACCAGAATCCTCCTTTGGTTTGACCTAACCTCATCTGTTCCTTCACATAAGATCTCTATTTTTTCCCAGATCTGTTTGGTTGTTTCACAGTTGACAATGTTGTTGTACATTACATTGTCAAGTGAATCTATTAAGATCAACTGCAATCCACTATCTAGAGAAACTTTTTCTTTTTCAGTTTCATTATATTCTAAAGGGTCTTTAGGAGCATAATGTGTTGGAATGACCATTTCTCCATTTTTAGATTCCTCAACTCTTACCATGGGAGTGAAAGACCCATTTTTGAGGATCTGGATGTATAGAGGATTGGCCATCTTGATGAACAACAATATTTTCTTTTTCCATAGTGTGTAGTTTGATCTGTCGAAGGTAGGAAATTTGATACTGCTAAGCTTCTGTGTATTCACTCTTCCAAGATCTTTAATCTGTTTGCTTTCAGATTTTGCTCTAATACCACTTGTTAGGTAATGAATACAACACAGAGGGAGGGGGTGAATGTGTTTTGGACAATTTTAATGGCTTTTTGAACTGTTATGAATGGTGAACAAAGTAATCTGTCTTGTAGAGATAATATACTTTAACAGGAATAATAAAACATGCACATGAACACACTATCTTTCATAACTCACTTAATTTTATATAAAAATCAAGCTAGTTTTTTGCTACAAATTTTTGGGTTCTTGGTATGTTAAGAACTCAGCTTCTCTTTTGAGAGTTACAAGATTTTCTAGATCTATTTTGTTACTACTAAAAACAAAGCATCCAGTGTTTACTTTATAGAACAGTAAACACTGGTTTTATACAGCATGCAATAGCATGTACTAAACTCTACTTTAAGTTAACTAAAACTTTCTATTTCACGCTTAGTGTATCTTTGCAAAATCGTGCATGTCTGTGACTTCTACTTTGTCAGTTAATCTTAGCCTTTGATCTTGTACTCTTCAAGCTTCTTTTTGTAGACTTTTCAAATCAGTGATTGATTTGTTTGTAATCTTGGATATTCAATTGATCTGCATTCTGTACTTGAGTTTTACATCGAGATCTCCAGTTTGATATATAGAGAACTCGACATCTCGATAAGTATAATGGCTTATCGAGATTTCTTATTACTCTAACTGTTTTGACTTATCGAAGTCTCTAAGTTCTCTAATGTGAAATTGTCTTGTCGAGATCTTTGAGTTCTCGAGTATGATCTTGACTTATTGAGATCTCTGAGTCCTCGAATGAGCTTGGATTATCGAGGTCTCCATGTCTTTGCATGTAGAATTAACTTATCGATATCTCTAATCTTCATATCTTCATTTTAGTTTATCGATATCTCAGAGTTCTCTAGTGCATAAATGACTTGTCGATATCTTCAATCTTCATATCTTCATTTTGGCTTATCGATATCTCTGGGACTTCTTTACAAGTTGTTTATTGACTTCTCGATAAGTCATTCTGGAGTTCTCGAATGACTTCTCTATAAGACCTAATCCGTGACTTGTAGATTTCTTGACTTAAAATGTTTTTCCCAAAACAGATTTATTCAACTCCAAGCTTCTTCACATTGTCTCTCAGGCATGATCTTCTTCCAGAGTTTATTCTTAGGCTTGAGACTATTTACAGAAAAATACTCCAGTCTAATCTATTTACACTTTTACAGACTTAAGTGATATAGTACAAAATACAAACTTAGATTATCATACAATTTAGTTAGGGCTGTCAGTTTTGACTTAGTCTTGTTAAAGTACAGGAATGTCTTGGACAACAATCTCCCCCAATTTGTGAGAAGATTGCTTATCACAAATTCATGCATGTTAACAAGACTAACCCCAAGCTACAATGAACAAATAAACTTTACATAAAAATTGACAGAAATACAAAATTTATACAGTAGGTGATTTCTTAAGTTTGACATATACATTTAAATTAATAAATGCTCCTGACGACCAAGGATGGGTCAAAATAGTTCATAGGTCCCTTGCCCGTTCTTGCTTTATTTCTGGTACCAACCCTGACTTGTATCCTACCTGGAAGAGCGAGTGGTCTTATATATATATGGAAGCCAAGGAGGGTTGGGACCATTTTTCAGGCCTAATTTCTCTAAAAGCGTAAACGGTTCTTTAAGGGATTTAAGATTGGGAATAGACGAAGATGCGGACATCAATGCCATAACAACTGATAACTTGCACCATTGTGCTCTCATCCTTTCAGAGGGCAATTTGTAAAGTTTAAGTCTAAGGGACCTGGGTCCTGAGGGTATTTCTTTCCCCTTTGACCTTGTTGTTTATTTCCATGCATTATCATTTTTCTAATGTTTTTGTATTTTTGCAGCTAAGGCAGCTTTGGACTCTGATATGGATAGAAAATACATCCTAAAGACACATTAAATGTCGCATTAATTATACTTGGGCTTATTGTCTAAAAAGTCCAATACAGACCTGGCTGGTCTGAACTCATAGCAGACTCAAGACGGCCATGTAGACAAGGCCCACTAGCTGAGGTCGTCAAGGTCCACGAACACAAGTTGTTCACAGACTAGGCCCAATACGGCTGGAAGAGCAGAGACATGTGTCCTAAATGGACTCAAAGTCCTACACAGAAGGTTCTGGAGCTCCTTCCTCAATAGGACTCCTAATCATCATCTAAGTTTGAGACTTTTCCACCAAGTCTCCCAACAGAAGTCTAACCCTAGACTCACCTCTATATAAAGGGCTCTACCCCTCAACCTAGAACTACGTTTTTTGGCTTAATTTTCTACGACACAGATATATGTAGGCATCTTGCAAGGATCGATAGTCCCGAACGCTAGAGCAGCCATTAAAGCTCGAAGCTCACCAACCCTAGCATTAAATACTAACGCACTCAGGTTTTTGTTCCACAACATTTAGCACCGTCTGTGGGAAGCTTACAACAACCATGGTGAACACACGGAACAGAAACACTAGTGAGACAGACACTCATGTCCCATCATGAACAATCACATCAGTGGTGGACATACCACCGCACTCAACTTATGCCTCCACCTAAGGAGGAACCCTGGTAGGAGCAACTGAGGCTCAGCCACAAGGGACAAATTCCTAGGCTCCTCAAGGGATGAATCCCCAATTTCAGCAGCTACATGCACTTGTGAACTCTCAACCCATTGAGTATGAGTGCTCGATGATTGTGACTACAAACCCCCCCTTACGGGATGCCTCTATACCCCGGAGTTGGAGGGAGTGGGCACTCTAATAGGAGTGAAGCACAAGGGCGGATGCCCCAATACATACGTGGATTGGCTTCTATTCCAGAGGATCAAGAATTCTCTGGACCTTATACTGAAAGAGACTCTGAGTCATCAGATGATGATGTTGCTCCAAGAAGGAGGCGTGCTGGCAAGGAGCCGATGACTGACACTGAACAACGCTCCAGGAGCACTCAAGGGATGAATCCCCAAAATGTTCAAGAGAGGATCAGGGCTCATGAAGCTGAGATCCAAAGGCTGAAGCGAGACCTGGAGACACATATGGCCCCAAGACCCCACTCGCTCCAAGGCGTAGAAATCCTCCTCCAATCATAGACTGGATGGTCCAATACCAAGAAGGGCAGTTGCCCCAAGGGCTGATCCAAGTGATCTTATACCCCTAGGAGATCCTGATGATCCAAACCCACCATTCACTGATGAGATAATGAATGCCCACATCTCAAGGAAGTTCAAGATGCCCACCATCAAAGCATACGATGGTACCGGCAACCCTGTTAATCGTGTTAGGACGTTCTCTAATGCCATGTTGCTACAGCCCGTGAATAAAGCTATTAAGTGTCGGGCCTTCCATCAAACCCTGTCAGGCATGGCTCAATGGTGGTACAGCCGTCTGCCTCCAAACTCTATTGGATCCTTTAAGGACTTGAGTCAAGCTTTTATCAAGCAGTTCATAAGTGGCAGAGTGCACGAGAAGAGTTCAGCATCTCTCATTGGCATAGTCCAAGGGGCTAAGGAGTCCCTGAGAGAATATCTGAATCGATTTACGAAGGAGGCTTTAAAGGTCCCTAATCTTGATGATAAAGTAGCTATGATAGCCCTGCAGCAAGGGACTAGAGACGGATTATTTAAGATGTCCTTGGCTAAGCACCCTCCCGAAAGCATGATGCAACTCCAGGATAGAGCTGGGAAATATATTAAGGTGGAGGAGAGTATGAAGAAGACAGCTGTGAATAATGAACCTATTGGGAACAAGAAGCGGAAGACGGATCAGGAGTACGATGCCAAGGACAAGTATCCACGAATTGGCAAAAGCTCTGACTCCTCCTCTTCTAAGAAGAATTAGCAACCAAGGTTTGCTGAGTATGCAAGGTGAAAGCTCCAAGGAGCCAAATCCTTATGGAAATTGAAAAGAATAAGGACTTCAAATGGCCGAAGCCACTAAGGGGAGACCTCAAGAAAAGAGACAAGAGTTGGTACTGCAGGTTTCACAAAGATGTCGGTCATGATACTAATAATTGTAGGAAACTCAAGGATGAGATTGAGTATCTGATCCGAAGGGGAAATTTTCGACGTTTCACCAAGGGTGAAGAGGCCGGAGGCCAAAAGGGAGATAATGATCGAAGAGATGACGATCGGAGGGGTAACGACAGAGATCGCAACCCACAGCCCCGAGGGCCAGTAATCAATATAATCTCAAGAGGACCTACAGCACTTGGTAATACAAGGAACTCCCGAAAAGCTTATGCAAGAGAAGTGATGAGCATAGTCGGAGAGCCATCTAAGCGTTCTAAGTCAGAGATGGCACTTGAATTTGGTGACCCAGACCTTGAAGGTTTGAAATTTCCTCTGGTTATCACTCTGATAATTGGAAATTGTCCTGTTATGAGGCTCCTAGTGGACAATAGAGCTTCCGTGGATATTCCGTTCCATGACACATTCATAAGGATGGGCTACAATGATTCTCATCTAACTCCGTCTGACGCACCCATCTATGGGTTTAACCATGTGGAATGCAAAGTAGAATGAGCAATACAACTTCCCATAACTATCGGGGAAGAACCCAAGGATGCCACACAGATGTTGAACTTTCAGGTTGTCAAGACAGCCTCTACTTACAATGATATCATGGGTAGAATATGGATCCATGCTTTTAAGGATGTGCCCTCAACCTACCACATGGTACTGAAGTTCCTAACTAGGAATGGTGTTGGAGAAGCAAGGGGAGATCAGAAAATGGACCGCAGTTGCTATGTTGCAGCACTTAGACCCGATGGAACCGGGGGAAGGTCCTCCCCATAGAAGACATGGATGTCCGAGAGAATGACGAACTGTGAGGGAAGCCAGCCGAGGATTTGGTCCCAATTCCTTTAGACCCCTTAGACCCGGAGAAGGTCATGTATATATTGGGGAATCTCTGGACAAGCTCTTGAAGGGCCGAATGACAACTTTGCTCCAAGAAAACAATGATGTATTTGCTTGGACAAAGCTTATAACTCATAGGTTGGACGTTGATCCAACTCGGAAGGCTGTAAAGCAAAAGAAGAGAACTTATGCCCCTGATAGGATGGAAGCCATTAAGAAGGAGGTCGAGAAGCTTTTAAAAGCTGGATTTATCGAGGAAGTGCAATTCCCTGATGGTTGGCCAACCCCGTAATAGTTAAGAAGGCCAATGGGAAGTGGAGGATGTGCATTGATTTCAATGAATTGAATGATGCTTGTCCCAAGGACTATTACCCCCTACCGAGGATTGATACCCTGATTGATGCCATTGCTGGACACGAGATGCTAAGCTTCATGGATGGCTTCAGTGGTTACAATCAGATTAGAATGCATAAGGATGACACCCCCAAGGTATCCTTCATAACTGACTTTGGTGTATTTTGTTATCTTGTTATGGCTTTTGGACTTAAGAATGCAGGAGCTACTTACCAAAGACTGGTAAACAGGATATTTGCCCATCTAATTGGAAAGACCATGGAGGTCTACAGTGATGACATGTTAGTTAAAAGCCTAAGAAAGGCAGATCATATTAGTCACCTCAGAGAGGCATTTGAAGTGTTGAGGCACCATAAGATGGTGGTAAACCCAGCCAAGTGTGCTTTTGGCGTTGGGTCTGGAAAATTTTTGGGTCATATGGTCTCTAAGAGGGGAATATAGACCAATCTCGATAAGATCAAAGTCATCCTAGACATGGAGCCACCACGCTCCATCAAGGACATTCAGAAGCTGACAGGAAGAATCGCAGCTCTAGGGAGGTTCATCTCCAAGTCTGGAGATAAATGTTTGCCCTTTTTCCAAACCCTTAAGAAGGTGAAGGACTTTAAATGGACATCTGAGATCCAAGAGGCCTTTGAACAGCTAAAGAAGTACATGACTAAAGCCCCATTGTTGGCTAAACCAAGTCCGGAGGATACTCTTTATTTATACCTCGCGGTATCTGAACAAGCCGTGAGTGCGGTCCTCGTGAGGGAAGAGCAGAAGCTCTAGAGGCCTGTATACTATATGTGCAAGGTGCTCCATGGAGCAGAATTGAATTACTCCACCACGGAAAAGCTCGCACTTGCTCTCATCACAACCTCAAGAAAGTTGAGACCATACTTCCAGGCTCACAAGATCGAAGTCCTGACGGACCAACCCTTGAGGAACATTCTTCATAGACCGAAGGCCAGTGAAAGGATCATTAAATGGGCAATTGAGTTAGGAGAATTTGATATTAAGTACAAGCCTCGAACGGCCATCAAGGCTCAGGCCTTAGCAGACTTCGTGGTCGAATGCACCATTAACGACCAAGAAGTTGGGGGCAAGAGATGATAACCCCGGAAGGAAGAGAGAAGGAGAAGGATGAAGAAATAACCTTGAAAGAGTATTGGGTTCTCCATTTTGACGGATCGTCCAAAACAAAATCTAGTGGTGCAGGCCTATTCTTGCAAAGCCATGATGGGTTTATGATTGAATATACTTTGAAGTTAGATTTCTCGACTACGAATAACGAAGCAGAATATGAAGCATTTGAAGGTCTGCGAAGACTCAAGACTTGTAGTTGCTCAAGTTAATGGGGAGTTTGAGGCCAAAGATGATACTATGGCCAAGTACCTGAGAGTTGTAAAGGGAATACTGACTCAGTTCGATAAATGGTACGCAGAAAATATTTCAAGAGAGGAGAACACTACGGCGGATGCCTTGTCTCAGTTCGCCTCATCTAAAATCGAGAATTATCCGAGAAGTATTTACTTCCAGGTCTTGAAGACCCCTACTATTCATGTAATAAATCTGATAGCATCGGTTGGTGTGGCAACTTGTTGGATAGACCCGATCAAGACCCACTTAGAAACTGGGTGGCTCCCCAACGATGCCCAGGAGACACGTAAGCTGTCGGTTAGAGCATTAAGATATACATTGATTGAAGGCCTTTTTTACATAAGGTCCTTTATTATTCCGTACTTGAAGTGCTTAAGACCTCTTGAAGCAGAGAAGGCACTTAAAGAATCCCATGAAGGGATTTGTGGACAACACTTGGGGGCAGGGCCCTCGCTCACAAGATAACTCAGTTGGGGTTCTAATGGCCAACTATACTAGCTGATGCAAAGGCTTATGTGAAGAGATGCGATAGATTCCAGATGCACACTCCGATAGTACAATAACCCCCAGAGAGGCTTACATCGATCAGCACACCCATCCCTTTTGCAATGTGGGGAATGAACATATACTTGGACCATTTCCTATAGCATCGGGACAGAGGAAATTCATTGTGGTAGCCATAGACTACTTTACAAAGTGAATTGAGGCTAAGGCACTAGCCAAGATAATCACCAAGAAAATTACCCAATTCTTATGGGAGAATGTGATAAGCCGATATGGAATCCCACGCATCCTTGTCACGGATAATGGGAAATAATTTGATAATGTAAATTTCAGAGAGTACTGCATTGATAACAGCATAGAACTTCGCTTCACCTCGGTTGCACATCCTCAGGGCAAACGGGCAAGTGGAAGTTGCTAACAAAATCATCCTTGATGGACTTAAGAAAAGGGTTGAACGCTCGAGAAACACTTGGGTGGATGAGTTACTTCCTATACTATGGGCATATCGTACCACCTCCAAAGTGACAACTGAAGCTACCCCGTTTATGTTGGCTTACGGAGCCGAGGCAGTGGTGCCCCTTGAAATCACTCATGGATCCCCTAGGGTCGAAGCTTACAAGCCGGAGACCAACGAAGAAGGCATGAGGCTCGCTCTTGACTCATTGACGAGGTCAGGGACAAGACCAATGCCCGAAATGCAGAGCATCAACGAAGAGCCTCCCTCTATTACAATAGACGGGTTAAAGAAAGGTTTTTTAAACAGGGAGATTTGGTTCTGAGGAAGATTGAGGCATCAAGAGTGCGGGAGAGAGGAAAGCTAGCCCCAAACTGGGAAGGACCTTATAAGGTCAGGATGACATTAAGACGATGTTCCTACAAGTTAGAGACCATGAATGGTGATGACGTGCCTCACACTTGGCATGCTTCAAACCTGAAGGTTTATTATGTTTAGGACATTCACTATATATTCCTAGTACTTAGTATTAAGTTTATAAATAAGGTCGACGAAACCATCTTATGTAAGGGTTGAACCCATTTCTTAGATATATTATCTATTTATGCAAGTTTATTTCTATCATCTTGTCTACCAATTTATTTAAGTACGAGCATTTAAAGAATGCAAGTCCCGAAGGACCAAATGCCAAAAATAAAAGACAAGTATGGAATGAAATTAAACAAAGTGCATAGATAAAAGATCCCGAAGGATCATGAGTTAAAGTCCCGAAGGACCAATAGGTTACAGACCAATAAGGTTCAAATTAATAAGTTCTAAAAATAAAAGCCACACACGGCAATCAAGGCCATGCAAGGCCACATAATTCACTCATCAGAAGAGTCATCCCCCTCACCATCTGAGCCTTCCTCGGAAGAAGAACCACTGCTCCCTGGAATCGGCTCCCTAATCTTCCCACGAAGGGCTGCTCTGGACTTGCAGCTACCCGAAGGGGCCTTACCCTTAGAACCGGAACCGGAACCCCCATGATTGGAACTTGATTGAGACCTCATACGAGGAGTTGAGGGAACAGATCCGGAAGCTTTTCCGGATGGATCCATAACAGGCAGCTGCCAGGGGCAAGATAGAAGGTTTGGATCAACCACATCCGGCCATACGCCTTGAGCATCTTTGATTCCCCTATTCCAACCTATGTCCAGGTTAACAGGGCGCATCTCATCATCATGCTCGTCCATCATTTTGGTAAACATAAAGGATCTGTAATAAGCTCCCTTGAGGTATTTCCATTTCTTCTTCCTCTTCTCCTCCGAACTAGCATATTTCCTCTCCATGACAGCAAGCTTACCCTCTACTTCATGAGCCTTGGACTCCCACTCCCCTGCGGAGATAGTCATTTGGTTCATGGAAGTCTGCAATGCGGCATAGTCGCCTCTCATCTTAACAGCTTGAGTGGAGGACGCCGCAAAGTAGGCATTGGCCTGACAAAGAAAATATGAGTATGGTTATAAAAAAAAGTTTAAGTATGAAGGGCCGAGCCCCCAAGGAGTGATTCCTATAATATTTTCCAAGTTCTAAGAAAAGTAGAGCTTAAACAAAAATTTACACAAGGAGAAGTATACCTGATAAAGGGCGTGAGCCCCCAGCATCTCGGCTTCGAGAAGCTTCTCACCAGAAAAGACAAATAGAAGGTTAGGAGGAGTAATGCAGTTTTTCGACCACTAAAGGGCAAGGCCCGAGTTGCCAAAAACGGAGTCGTTGGAAGAGATACCCCATTCGGGCGCAAAAGGGGTCCTGGAACTCCCGTCAAAGTCTTTGGTCCTATTCTAACCAGATCTCGACACCTCAAGGAAGGCAGGTTCCTTAGGAATATGGTTGGATTTTTTAGTTGCATCTCTGGCCATCCTGCTCGTAACAGCATTGCTCAGCTTGGCTTTGGCATCAAGAGCCTCAGCAGCTGAAATAAGAAGGAAAGAAAATAGATATAAGAATAAACTTGCACAAAGTAAGGGAAAATAAAAATAAATACCCTCTATAGAGAGGCAGCTAAGGCCAACCTCGACAGGCTTGACTTCTGTCATGAACTCCCAATAAGGGGTCCTCCCTTAGTCATCAATAAGGAGGTCTCGGGCAAGAAGCTTGGCATCAAAAAAGTTAAGAATGAAGTGAGAACTATCAACTGGGCTACTAAAGTCATGTCTGACTACTTGCAGAGCATACTTCTGTGATGAAATGCATCGAAATGGACAGTACTAGGGTATTCGTCCGCCCTCTCATGTAACATACTCTTCAGACTGTTCGAACAATGGTTAATTGAGAAGGGAGAAACAAAAGCTATATCTTGGAGGGAGCAGAGAGTGGCCCTCTTGTGTAGAGCTTCCTTCTGAGAAAAAGAGGACTTGCTAGGACTTTGTCCGCCAGATATTCTTGAAGAGCTTGAAGAAAGATAAAAGCTTGAGAGGGTTTGAGAATTTGGGAAGTTGTGAAATGAAGGTGTGAATGAAAATGAGCACTTCTCATCTTCTTTTAAGGAAAAAGGTCACTTGTTACATCAGGTCGTAAGTCTGCCTGGTTCGCGCTAGCAGGTACCTCGATTAAAGAACACCGGAAATGATAAAGAAGAGCGATTAAAGGCAAGAAAAGACGACATAATAAACGAGAAAAGTGATGCAGAACATCGCTTATCGTATCAGTCTTCCGAAAAAAGCTGGGCTGAAACTAAGTACATGTCATCAGCCTTAACTAAAGGACAATTATGTTAATCACCATGATTAGCAAAACTGGTTAAGATTAAGACCAGATTAGCTTTTCAGCTAAACTCGCGAATAGGAGAATAGAGTGTTCTCCTCCTGACAGATAAGACTATCCTGCAGGAGACTCTCAAGGTCCATTAAACCACTCCCGGCCGACCATCCCACATATGGGGGGCATATGGCCGACCAGGAGCATCCATATCAAATCCATGACAGCCACAATTTGCATGCGGGGAAGCTCCGGCCGACCAGCCAACAAATGGAGGTCTTTTGGCTTACTAGGAGCCTCCGTATCAGAGCCATGACGGCCACAATTTGCATACGGGGAAGCTCCGGCTGACCAGCCAACAAATGGAGGCCTTTTGGCCTACCAGGAGCCTACATATTAGAGCCATGACGGCCAAAATTTGTATGCGGGGAAGCTTCGGCTGACCAGCCAACAAATGGAGGCCTTTTAGCCTACCAGAAGCCTCCGTATCAGAGCCATACCGGCCACAATTTACATGCGGGTAAGCTTCGGCCGACCAGCCAACAACTTGAGGCCTTTTGGCCTACCAAGAGCCTCCGTATCAGAGCCATGACTGCCACAACTTATGTGCGGGTCACTCCCGGATGACCGGCCCACAAATGGGGGGCATATGGACGACCAGAAGCCCCTGTAGAAGAGCCGTGACGGCCACTACTTATGTGCGGGGCACTCCCAGCTGACCATCCCACATTTGGGGGGCATATGGCCGACCAGAAGCCTCTATAGGAGAGCCATGACGGCCACAACTTGTCCACGGGGAACTCCCGGCCGACCAGCCCTCAAGTTGAGGCCTTTTGGATGATCAGAAACTCTTGTAGGAGACCCATGAGGCCTTCAAAAGTTGCTCCGGAGACCATCTTTAGAGGTCCTTAGGAAATTTCTCGAAAAGGATAACTCTCAGCAGAACCAAGTTTCGTGAAGAGTAGAACGTCTACGAGAATGAGTTAGTTGAAGTGTATAACATCCTACAAGAGAAGTTTGGACAATTTAAATGAAGTATGAGACTTCCTATAAGGACAAGTTCAATGAAACACATAATGTTTAGCAAGAACGAGTACGGAACATCCAGTAGGATGAGTACAGAACATTCATTGAAACAGTCATAGCAGAGCCATGAGGAACTCAAGGGCAACCATGACATTAATTTCATGGATGACCAGAAGCCCCGGATAGGGCCGTTTAGCATAAAAGACTATCCAAATAGCCTATACAAAGGCCTTAAGTGTGTATACTCGCACTAGCAAGTCATTATAAATGTATAGGTCGCTCCACAATTTACGATAAAATGATGATACCCATGAAGGGCCGATACCCATGAAGGGCCGATACCCATGAAGGGCCGATACCCATGAAGGGTCGGTACCCGAGAAAAGCCGAAAGTACCCCAATTCGCGAATAGACCGTTATAACTTCCATGAAAACTCGAGCAATATTCACGAAAGTTTGAGGGGAAATGATATGGATATAAAATACATCCTAAAAACACATTAAATGTAACATTAACTATACTTGAGATTCTTGTCTAAAAAGTCCAATACAGACCTGTCCGGTCTGAACTTATAGCAGACTCAAGATGGCCCATGTAGACAAGGCCCACTAGCTGAGGTCGTTAAGGTCCACGAACATAAGTTGTTCATGGACTAGGCCCAATACGGCTGGAAGAGTAGAGACATGTGTCCTAAATGGACTCAAAGTCCTACACAGAAGGTTCTGGAGCTCCTTCCTCAATAGGACTCCTAATCACCATCTAAGTTGGAAACTTGTCCACCAAGTCTCCAAACAGAAGTCTAACCCTAGACTCACCTCTACATAAAGGGCTCCACCCCTCAACCTAGAATTACATTTTTTGGCTTGATTCTCTACAACACAGAGATACGTAGGCATCTTGCAAGGATCGATAGTCCCGAACGCTAGAGCAGCCATTAAAGCTCGAAGCTCACCAACCCTAGCATTAAATACTAATGCACTTAGGGTTTTGTTCCACAACAGACTCTATTTTTAAGAGAAGAGAGTCCCGTGCCTCTCGGGGCTTCGCAGTTGAAACTCACCATGAAAACGGGTGAAGATTGGTGATGGTGCTTCGGTCACCGTTACAGAGGCCGTTCCCACCTTCATATCTGAGAGGCCTCTTATCCTTGATAAGGATACCTCCCCTTTCACTGTTACTTGGGGTTTACAGAGAAGGGACACAGTTGTAGGGAGTTCTGAGGTGACTGTTCTATGGTTCGAGAGTGTGGTTACACCTCGTGACTGGGATGAGATCATGGAGTCTTCTAACGATCTTCAGATTGAGCGCCTTGGTTCCCATGCAGTAGCTTCAATAAGCTTCTACTACCCTCTTTTAGCATTCTTTTTTTTCTTGTTTTTCCTTTACACATATAGCTTATTATATTAAAACATATTTTTGCATATGAAAACCTACCTTCAGGATGCCCTTCATAACCTGAAGAAGGTGAGAGTTAGCCTGACTATCACCGAGAGGGACATGGATAGGTACCTCAAGGCTTCAGAGGCCAATTTCACCCGCTTCCGGGAGGTGGAGAGAGAGTTAGCTGAGGAAAAGGAGAAAGTTCGCAGGATGGAGTTGGATGCTCAGAGGGGTCGAGCTGAGGTGATAGCAGAATACAAGGCATCACAAGACTTTCAGGAGGTCCTGAATGCTGAGTATCATGCTAACTTCCCTGATAATTTTTCCACCTGCTGGGAGCAGATTGTGGGAGAGATTGGGAAGAAGGTTCCAGAGGTGACTCTTGCGGCATACCCAGTACCTCCTATTCTTGGGCAAGGGTCTCCTTTCGAGGATCTTCCACCTTCTCGCATTCCTACTACTTCCGCTGAGGCCACAACTTCTCCTTCCCGGGAAGCTACTCCTATGGAAGATGACTCTGTCCCCCCTCCTCCTACTATTGCTACTGATGGGAAAAATGATGATGATTTGTTTAAGAATCTAGATTAGTTTCCTGCTTTTGTTAACCCATCGTGGCTCTCATGTACTTGATTTGGACCTATGACTTATTTATTTATACATCTATTTCCTCCTTATTTCCTTTGTAACTAGCTTTGCATATTCTATGCCTATCATGCTTTACAAAAGCATAAGGAAAATTTTCAGGCAAACAGAATAACAAACAAATAGTCTGGAACTTAATAAAATGGGTTTGACCCTTATATGATAAAGTAAAACATAGAAATCCTAATAAACTGGAATATAAGTCCTAAGCAAGCAAAGCTTCATGGTGCTTTTGAACCTTGTTGCTACTTTAATAAGTAAGCATTTTCTTTCCTAAGGGCTATATATAATAAGTCTTCAGGTTTTGAGCATGTCAAGTCTTTGGTACTTCATCCTCATCCATAGTTTCCAACTTGTAGGATCCTTTTCCTTGAACGCTCTTAACCTTGTATGGCCCTTCCCAATTTGGGGCGAGTTTTCCTTTCTGCCCTACTCCAGAGGCTTCCACCTTCCTTAAGACCAAATCTCCTTACTTGAAGAATCTCTCTTTCACCCTCAGTTTGTAGTAAAAAGAAGCTTTCTTTTGATATTCCACAATCTTTGCATGTGCTTCATCCCGCACTTCATCTATTAAATCCAGGGCTAACCTTTGTCCTTCCTCATTTTCCTCAGCATTGTATTCTCGGATCCTAGGAGACGAATGTGATATCTCTACTGGAATGACTGCTTCTGCCCCGTATGCTAACATAAAGGGTGTTGCTCCTGTCGTGACTCTACATGTGGTCATGTAAGCCCAAAGTATTGGAAGTACCTAATCTACCCAGTTATTCCTAGATTTTTCAATTATTTTATTTAATCCATCCTGAATAATTCGATTTTCCATTTATGCATGTCCATTGGCTTGAGGATGAGCTACGGAAGTGAAGCGCAGCTCAATTTCATTCGCCTAACAGTACTTCCTAAACTCCTCATTATTGAATTGTGTCTCATTGTCAGTTACCAAGATGAGAGGAATTCCATATCTGCACATGACGTTTTCCCACAGGAATTGTGCAACTTGCTTGGTTGTAATCTTGGCTAAAGGCTTGGCTTCGATCCACTTAGTGAAGTAGTCAATTGCCACAATCAAGAATTTCTTTTGAGCAGTGTCCATCGGGAAAGGCCCAAGAATATCCATTCCCCACATAGCGAATGGGATTGGGGAGTTTATAGAAGTAAGCATTTCGGGTGGCTACTTTACTACAGAGGCATGCTTCTGACAGCGATCACATCTCTTCACATAATCCTTGGCATCAGCCATCATCTTTGGCCAATAAAATCCTAAACGAGTAATCTTGTGAGCTAAGGCCTTTTCCCCCAAGTGTTAGCTACATATACCTTCATATACCTCTTTCAGGGTAAGTCGGGCCTCATCAGGCCTGAGACACCTTAAATAGGGAATCACAAAGGATCTTTTATAGAGAATCCTATCAATCAAAGAATATCTTAGGGCTCGTACAGACAATTTTCTCGCCTCTACTACATCATTAGGAAGCCATCTGGTTTGTAGATGGGCCTTAATAGGATCTATCCATGACCCTTCAAGCCCTATAGGGGCAACTAGTTTGACATCTATGTTTTGTGTCTCTGAAACACGGAAGTACACGCTTCCAGAGCACTCTTTATTTCTGACAAGGCAAATTTGGACAATGCATCGGCCTTAGCATTTTCTTCTCTCGAAATGTGCTCAACATGATACTCATCAAACTAAGTCATCACAGCTCTCACCAGGCATACATATTTTTCCATTGTTTCATCTCTTGCTTCAAATTCTCCATTGACCTGGGATATCACAAGTTTCGAATCTCCACAAACTTTAAAGTTTTTAACCCTCAATGTTCCTGATAAGCAAAGGCCAGCTATCAAAGCTTCGTACTCAGCTTCATTATTCATAGTCATAAAATCTAACTTCATAGAATATTCAATCAAGAATCCAACGGGGCTTTGTAAAACTAGCCCTGCTCCACTCGAATTTGTTTTTTATACTCAATAAAAATAGAGAACCCAGAATTCCTTGTCCTTGTTCTGTTCTCCTTCATTCTTTCCTTCTTTCTCCATATCTCGGGGTACAGTATCTCCCTGCCCCCCGACTTCTTGGTTGGGGATGGTACATTCAACCACGAAATCAGCTAAAGCCTGGGCTTTTATCATCATTCATGGCTTATACTTTATATCAAATTCTCCCAGCTCTATGGCCCATTTAATCAACCTTCCACTGGCTTTAGGGCTGTGAATGATGTTTCTCAAAGGCTAATTCATTAGTACCTCATTCTTATGAGTTTGGAAGTAAGGACGCAATTTCTTTGAAGCCATCACCAAGGCTAAAGCAAACTTCTCAATAGTCAAATAATTCAACTCAGCTCCATGTAGAATCTTACTGACATAGTATATGGATTTCTGGACTTTTAAGTTCTTCCTTATCCAATACGGCGCTCAAGGCATTTTCTGAAATGGCCAAATATAAGCACAAAGTTTCATTAAGAATTGGTTTGTCCAATAGTGGTTCTCGAACCATGTATTTCTTCAAATCCTCGAATGCCACCTGGATTTCTTCTGTCCATGCAAAACCTTTCACCTTCTTCAAAGCCTTGAAGAAGGGAAAACACTTGTCCTCGGACTTGGATATGAATCGTCCCAATGCTACAACTCTTCCAGTGAGTTTCTGCACATCCTTTATGGAATGTGGAGGTTCCATGTCTAAATTGCCTTTATTTTTTCCGGGTTGGCCTCAATTCCCCTTTTGGAGACCATTAATCCTAGAAATTTTCCTGATCCTACACCGAAAGCACACTTGGAGGGATTCAACATCATCTTGTGCTTTCTCAAGATCTCAAAAGCTTCCCTCAAATGGATACATGATCAACCCTTAAAAGACTCTTGACTAACATGTCATCTACATAAACTTCCATAGTTTTTCCAATAAGATCTTTGAAAACTTTATTTACCAACCTTTGATAGGTAGCACCTGCATTCTTGAGACCAAATACCATAACAAGATAACAAAAAACACCAAAGTCAGTGATGAATGATACCTTTGGGATGTCATCCATATACATCTTAATCTGGTTGTATCTACTAAAACCATCCATGAAGCTTAACATCTCATGACCCACGGTCGCATCTATCAGAGTATCTATCCTGGGCAGTGGAAAACAATCCTTGGGACATGCATCATTCAGATCAGTGAAATCCATACATATCCTCCATTTCCCATTAGCCTTCTTTATCTTTACCGGATTTGCTAACCATTCCATGAATTATATCTCTTCAATGAATCCAGCCTCTAAGAGCTTCTACACTTCTTGTTTGATATCTTCATACCTCTCAGGAGCAAAACTCATTTTCTTTTGTTTCACGGTCTTCCAATTAGGATCCACGTTTAACTTGTGGGTGATCAATTCTGGGTCTATGCCGGGCATATCCGCTATCAACCACGCAAACACATCATTATTCTCTTGCAAGAACCTTATTAACTTCCCTCTAAGGGGCTCCTCCAATGATGCTCCAATGAAAGTTACTTTTTCGAGGTCCTCAGGAGTTAAAGGAATCAAAATCAAATCTTCCACTGGTTTTCCTCATTTCTCATCATCCTCACGGATATCCAGATCCTCAATAGGCAAGACATGCCCCCTACTCCATCTGCCCTGAGGGAGGCCACATAACAATTCCTTGCCATCTTTTGATCTCCTCTCTCTTCCCCAATCCCGTTCCTGGTAGAAAAATTCATCACTGAATGGTAAGAAGAGGGGACTACCTTAAAAGCATGTATACCCGTTCTTCCCATGATTGTATTGTAAGTTGAACCAACCTTTAACACTATAAAGTTCAACATCTGTGTTGCTTGCCTTGGTTCCTGACCCATAGTCAAAGGCAAATTAATTATCTCTTCCACAGGGCATTCGACTCCATCAAATCCATATATGGGCATATCCGTCGGGGTTAATTGAGAGTCATTATATCCCATCCTTATAAAGGTGTCATAGAGTAAAATGTCTAAAGATGCTCCATTATCTACAAGGACTCTTTTCATCAGGTTGTTCCCCATTATGGGTGTTATGACTAGGGGATCGTCATGGGGAAACTTAATTTCTTCCAAGTCGAAATCATCAAACATCATTGTTACTCTTGTCCTAACCCTTTTTGGAGCTTCTCCTACTATATGCATTGTGACGCCCTCAATCTCGGGGTTTGAAAATGAGGACCCACACACCATTAATGAATATAATAACAACGGATATAATAAACCCCGATTAAACACTAACAGTATCTAAACATGATTAAGTATGAGATAATATTACAAATACCAACCATCATAAATATATTACAACCCAAAATAATAATAAATTCAAATTTATTTGATTCTGACATGGAACCGATAAATAACCCATTGTATCTCGTCCAACTTATGCAATCCTTCTAACTCATACGCTTGCTCACACACACAGCTACCTGCTCTGGCATCTGGAAACCTACGACACGGTAGGGATCTCCAAGAACGCTCTGGCGAGCAATGCGCCTAAGTCTGGCCATCTTCTTTCTTAACTGCCATGGTTAGCAAAATATATGAGCAAATAAGCTCAGCAAGTAACTATATAAACAGTTCTATAATGCAGTAGCAATATCAATATTGACATACGAGGCATTCGACTTTAAATACCTAGGTGGCAGATTTCTATTTCTGGCTATGAAAGGGTTATGAAGAAGGATTTGGGCTTTCAGGAATCAAGGCTCAGGTTAGGGTGAAAGCCGACATTCATCTAAAATCATTAGCAGGACTTCAAAGTGTTTCTTAACAGAAGGAAAAATTCAATCAGACTTTGAAACTTATCATCAATGTAAAGTGACAGGGTTCACAACATTACAATCAAAACGAAGACTCGAGTTTTTCCATTTCATTTCATTTCATCTTTTAAAGAATAAGGAGCAACTTCTCCAAGTATATAAACATTTTCATCTTTATAGAATATAAGAGAACCCATGATTGGAATATCCATCTTTAAATTATAATACGGGTGATCAGCCCGTACCGACCTCCATCTGGTCGTTATGGTACGTATGGCATTATAGCCTTATATTGGACTAGCCCTGCTAGCCTCTTATGTGACTGGACTAGTCCCACTAGCCTCTTACGTCTCTATCCAATCCATCAGGAATTCTTTTGGAAAACCTTGTATTGGAAAAAAAGAGTTTACTAAATTCATTTTAAAATTACCAAGAATGTGAAATCATTTGGACTCTATCAAGTCGAAAATCATTCTTAAGTTCAATTTAAGATTTCAAGGAAAATGAACAGATCAAGCGTAAACAGGGATCAATACAAAGGAACTACATCAAATGATAAACAGGGTTAACTGGTTCCAATTCAAGAGAGTTTCAACAATCAACTCATGACAGGGTTCACGGGTCAACGAAGAATTTGGATTTACCAAGAAATGAAGTAAGAAAGAATGTAAAAGTTCTTGTAGGGTTTACGATATCAGAAGATAACAAAGGAAACAATACGATATTCAGGGTACGAATCAACAGGGTTACTACAAAGGATCGAACAGGGTATGATATCAAATTGTCAAAAGAACAATATCAGGGTTTCTCAGAATCAATAACAGGTATATCACAATTTCAATAAAAAGCCTCTAGTTAATCATGGCATCAATAATTTCCTCTCTATAAACAATTCACAAGAGAAGGCAGAGTTACTTACCTTAAATCACTTTCCTGCTTTACTGAAACTGAACTACTACCACCTAGGATTCATTTCCTTTTTGTAGCCTGAATGCTTTCGCTGTCCGGATCTATAATCCAAAACAGAATCCATAATCAGCAACTTACTCGACACTCGACGTTTCTCAGAACGCCTAACGATTACCCCATATCGCGATAACACTTAACTCGTATACTCATGCATAATCATAGTATACTCACATAACACATAGCAAGTATATACTCAACCATATTCTCATAGCATGCATTACAATATACTCGTATACTCTAAATTTAAAATTAATCATCGAATCACATAGTACGGCCCAACGATATCACATAACATATTATACCTAATACTCCAAACCCTTTATATAACCTTATATCGAAACGAATCATCCTTTTTCTTTTTAATCCCAAAATTCGAACCAAAACACATAGTAAACCAAACAAATAACTCGACAACCAAACAACTTATTCCTTTCTTTTTAACTCAAAAAATTGAACCAAAATAATGGAACCAAGCCAAGAAATCAACATGCAACCACTTATTGTCATCATGCATAATCTAGATTTTTATCCTAGCTTTATTAGGACTTAAACTAATTAAATGTGGCCATATCATCCACTCATACCACAAAATTCGAATCAAAACAAGGTCACAAGCAACAAGTTATCAAATCCCAAATCTCATCAACCAATCAAGTAGTTTAAAACTTATTTCTTTCTTAAAAATCCAAGCCTTATTCGGCCCTAATCAAACAAACAACATGCAACTCTTAAATTAACATGTAAAGTCAATTTTTATCTTTAAAGCTTATCTTCGCTCAATTCTTAACAAGAAAACCCTTTAAAATATTTTTCTTTTACATAAAATCGAACCAAAATCCAATCATCAACATGCAAGTCCAAATATTATCTATTAACTAGCAATGATCAACATGCAAGCCTAAAAGTTAACTATTAACTAACAATGATCAACATGCAAGTTCAAGAATCAAGCATAAACTTATGTTCAATCCACAACACATCCATTCAAATCATTTTAAAGAAAAACCGAACCAAAAATTAGATTTTTTAAAACCAAAACCCTTTGTAAAACTCGAATCAAAATTAAACCCTCCTTTTTACTAGCAAAATTCAAACAAACATCAAACAAAACCATAGAAAATAACATAATTTTAATGCACTATACTCTCTTAAGATCACACACTAAGAAATTATGTTTTCTTAGATATAACCAAGAGATGTTGATGCAAAAACCTTCTTAAACACTTAAATGCAAAGAGTAAATAGATAGAGGATTAAAAATGATGAAGATCAATGGCAAGATCTTTGAATTCTAAGTAGGATTTGATTTTGCATGTAGGTGAGAGAGAGAGAGAGAGAGAGCTCGGGAGAGAGAGAGAGAGAGAGAGAGAGAGAGAATTCGGGAGAGAGAGGGAGAAAAGAAAAGAGAAAGAAAGAGTGATCCAAGAGGAAAAAGAGAGTGAGGAGGAAGGAAGGAAGAGTGGGTGTATTTATAAGTGAGTGGAGGGACGAAATGGTCTTTTGCCAACTAATTCTAGAAACTTCTTTTCTTTTATTCAAAAACTCAAAAACAAATTTGGATAATACATAACTCCCTCAGAAAAGGTGAAAATGACATAAATAACAATTTTAGAATATAGATCTTGAAATTAGCTTTCTAGCCATATTTTTAAAATATTTTTTGAGCGTACGGTTTATTTTATATGAATTTTATAAGATTACGCTCATAATAAAAATATAACCCAATAAAATCATTTTAAAATACGCCGATCACGCAATAATTTCATCTATCATTTTTAGAAAGTCTCCAGGACTATTTCGAATATAATAAAGCAAATTTCACACCTTGACCATACTCAGATAATTTTATAAAAATATAAAGGTTCAATAAACCTTATTTAAATCAAATAAATCACTTAAAATAAATAAAAATTTCCATATCACATAATCATGCACATTAACAGGAAACAACATAAACTCATTCACAATTACGACACAAAATTATACTTTATTCACTTAATCACATCGCGAAATTTTCAATCGCTACATGCATGACTTCTCTAGCATAAGTTTTCCTCGAGTTTTTAGACAATCCAGCAGCAGTTGGCCCTCCAAAGATATTGTTTATCACTGGCCCTCGGGGTTGAGGGTTTCGGCCCTGGTCATCTTGATCCCTCTTACGATCGTCAAAATTCCTTCTTCCATTGTTATTTCTTTCATTTTTTCCCTATTTCCAGTATACTTGCTCAGCCTTCCTTCCGAATAAGGAATTCAATTTCGTCCTTCAGTTGTCAGCACTCATCAGTTTCATGACCATCATCCTTGTGAAATCTACAATATTAGCTCTTATCTAGCTTGGCAGGATCAGCCTTCAAGGGCTTAGGCTAACGAACATCCCTATCTCTCTCGATTTCCATTAAGATCTGACTTCTAGGAGCATTCAGCTTAGCATATTCGGTGAACTTTTATCCAGGTCCTCCCTTCTTCGGGGTTGAATCAACGTCTTTCTCAGTTATAGGATACTTGTCCTTGGCATTGTATTCTTGATCAGTCTTTCGCTTCTTTCCACTAGAGGGCTCGTTGCTCACTACCGCCTTCTTCATACTTTCCTCCATCTTGATATACTTTTCGGCCCTATCTTGGAACTGCAACATGTTTTCAGGGGGCACTTAGCTAAGGACATCTTGAAGAACTCGTCTTTAGTTCCTTGCTTCAGTGTTATCATAGCTACTTTGTCATCAAGATTTGGGACCTTCAAGGCTTCCTTTGTGAAACGATTAAGATAGTCTCTAAGGGACTCCTTCGCTCCTTGTACAATGCCCATGAGGGAAGCTGAACTTTTCTCATGCACTTTGCCACTAATAAACTGCTTGATGAAAGCTTGACTCAACTCCTTGAAATATCCAATCGAGTTTGGGGGTAGATGACTATACCACCTTTGAGCCATACCCTACAGGGTTTGTGGAAAGGCCCGGCACTTAATAGCGTCATTCACTGGCTGTAACAACAGGGCGTTAGAGAACATCCTGACATGATTAGCTGGGTCACCAGTTCCATCATATGCTTTGATAGTAGGCATCTTAAACTTCCTTGAGATGTGGACATTCATTATTTCTTCAGTGAATGGTGGGTTTGGATCATCAGGATCTCCTAGAGGCATTAAATCACTTGGGCTAGCCCTTAGGACAATAGCCCTTCTTGGTATTAGACCATTCAGGTCTATAATTGGAGGAAAATCTCTTTGTCTCGAAGCAAGTGGAGGTCTTGATGTCAGGTGCATTTCCAGGTCACGATTCAGCCTGTGGACCTCGGCTTCATGAGCCTTGATCCTCTCTTGAACATATCGGGGATTTGTCCCTTGAGTGTTCCTGGGTCGCTGGTTAGTAGTAGGCATTGGTTCTTTTCCAGCACGCCTTCTCCTTGGAGCGATCTCGTCATCCGATGATTTAGAGTCTCTATCAGAATAGGGTCCAGAGAACTCTCGACCTTCTGGGATATGAGCCAGACCACGTACATAGTGGGACGTCCGTGCTTGTGCCTCGCTCCGGTTAGAGTGTCCACTTCCTCCAACCTCAAGGTATAGGGGCATCCCGTAAGGGGGGTTAGTGGTCACGATCGTTGAGTATTCATACCCAATGGGTTGAGGGTTCATAGGTGCATGTAGCTGTTGAAATTGGGGATTCGTCCCTTGAAGAGTTGGGGGCTCCTTCTTGAGTGGAGGCATAGGTTGAGTGCGGGGGGATCTCCACCACAAATGAGATTGTTTGGGTCGTCCCAACCGATGTTCCTTCAGGGGCGTTGTTTCTGCTCCGTGTATTCACCATGGTTGTTATTATACTTTCCCACAGACGACACCAAATATTATGGGTAAAAAGCTAGGTTATAGTTATTACGATATTTATTGCTAGGGTTCGAGAGCTCAAGGCCTTTAATGGCTGCACTTGTGTTTTGTAACTTAAATCTGCCTTCACAAGATGCCTACGTATCTCTGTAAATTTAGAGAATCAAGCCAAAATGTAGTTATTCATGGAGGGGTGAGACCCATTATATAGATATTGGATGTCCTTGAATTGGACTAGGGTTAGGAGACTTGATAAATAAGTCTCTGTTTTACAGTAGACTTTGGAGTCCTAATAAGTAGGAAGCAGATTGCTTGTTGGTTTGGGTGCCTTGGAGGCTACTCAGTGAAGAATTTTATCCTCCATGTGATATACTTAATGAATTGTTATTTTACCTTATTTATTAATTACGAAATTAATAAATAATCAATATTTTGGGCCTCATTAACATGCTTTGGGCCTCATTAACCGGGCTTTGTTACTGGACCATATCGTGTTTAATTAATTTAACATTAATTATACTTTTAGGCCAATTTCAGGCCCATATTAATTATGCATTAAGAATATAATATATCAAAAATTCAATATATTTATTTATAAAATTTAAAAAATATTATTAAGCTAATATGTGCTTTTCGGCTGGTACACGTAATGAACTTTCACATTCACATAAATTTTATGGATAAAAACTTTGTAAATTTGCCAAGTGATCAGAAATGAGTTATCGCACTATTTTTAAATAAATGGTTTTGGGTGCTGTATATCAGATTTAAGTTACTTTTAAGTCTTTAAACTTTATTACAAACTTAAATCCTAACCTCTCTCATTAAAGGTATCTATCTACAGTTAATTATTCTTTGATTGACTGATTAAAAAGATATTTGTTAAAGAGTAAAGCGAAAATTTTATTAAAATATTGAACCTCAATCCGATAAAGCCCAGAACGGTCAACTATAACTTGATTGTGAAACAAAAATCGAGCTAATCAAATAATTGTTTTGTTTTTAAATTGTTTAACACATAGAATATTGAAATTTTTTAAACTAAAAAGTATTACGATGAAATCTCGAGTAATCCAACCTACATCAATTCTGAAACTAGTAGTAACACAATTGACCTTCACGTAAGCACCATCTGTCGACCAATGTTCATAACTATCAATTACATCAACTGATATTAGACTAACAAATATCCCTAAAATACGAACACTTTTTTGTTGTGAAATGTGAGTTTTTGCGATATTTACCACCATCCCAGATCTGATACAAGTCTTACAGATCTCCAAAAATATCATATAAATCCTTTTCAGAGCGACTACCGAAATCGGCAACAAAAGACATAAGAACATCTTGACATAAAACACTAACATCTCAAAAAGATGGTCACGACTAATAAACTTTATAACAAGGTACTCAACAAGATCTCACCCGAAAAGAATTAGATCTTGACTTTATTGAAAAAAATGATAAATAAATAAAAGAGGAGATGAGATAGCAAAAGGGAGCTTGATATATTGATGAATGAATATTGAATAATGGATAAATGATGGTTAAAATTCTAATTTCAGGGGCCTGACTCTCAAAACCCTAAATTATGTGATTTGAAAAAGATGTTTGCTTTGTTTGTAAATGAAATATGCAACCTTCTTACATTCAGAAATCAGCTAAATACAGAAAATACCCTTGCCTTTATTATTTACAAACCAAAACACTAGTACAAGTTTAAATATTCAACTTCTGTATTTAGCAAATTGCATAGACTCCGCTGGTGGCTACAAAATTTATTGTCTAAACCATCAACAATACAAACCAACTGCAGAGGATATCAGTGTCTTGAGGTTAAGTGCTTTTGCTAGTAGCTCTTGCATTTCATCAGCATAATATTTCGCAGCAACGGAACACAAATCCCCCGAGACATCATCTTCTCACCATCTACGGAGACAATGCCACCAGGTTCCTGCCCTGTTTCAGCTAGTGTCGTGTTTGTGAAGCGCAAGCTTTGCCTGGTTCTTGGATTGATTCCAATCAATCGGCCTAGTGTCACACTGTGGTCTGCAAAAAAAGATGCTGTAGACTGCAGCAAAATGTTGATCAACATTAAAATCATGATTCCGTAATGAAATTATTAATTAAGAATCGATTTACTCAAGAAGTATAACCTCGGTGTCAAGACTGGAGGACGAGAATGAGGAGAAGCTGGAGGATGGCACATGTAAAGAACTTGGTACTGATGCAGCTACTGTCGGCTGTGGTGAGTTATCTGCAGCTTCAAGTAATCTGGTGTTCATGTTTTCGAGCCCTAGAGGCCATCCATTTGGCATCAAATTTTCCTGCAGAGCCATCTGTTATCAACATGATCACCAAAAGAGTAATGTTAAAGATCAGCAGCATCTAAGAACAGACTTTAAACTTCACCAGAACCAGACCATACTAAAATTCAATCATTAATTTCAATAAAATAATAATAATAATAATAATAATAATCAGAAAGCTCAACAGAAATCATAAAAATCAAAGATTTCAATACGACAAAGTCATGATTACTAACAGAATCTAGAATCTGAGTCAACAGACCTTTTCAGAGAACAATCAAAAACCATGAAAACAAAACTCACCTCACCACCAGTGTAATGACAAAAGCTGCAGAAAGAAGGAGATGATTGGCAATTCAAATATCACCAACCAAACTAGTTTTAATATACAAGTAAATGTTTACTTTTCAAACAATCTTTTAAGTTCTTCCTTAAATATTACCATAAATCGTTCTCTTGGGCCCCTACTAGCATTTTTGGTCACCCTTGTGTCCATTTGTATATGCACTTTGTTTATTTTTTGCTCATTCTATAGCTAATTATTATATAAATAAATAAGAATGTATCTTGGATGAGCCAAAACAATTAAAGGTTCGATAGAAAAACAATCTTATAATAGATTTAATAATGTTAATTTGGATAGTGACCAACACTTGGGAGTCCAGATTACAGTGTAAATGGGGTCAGTTGCTAGGTTGTTAGAAGGGGCAATAGTAATGAATAAATAATTATTAGTATGGTGCTGCTTCACTGTCGGTAGTACTGGAAATTGTAACATAATATCTCATTGCTCTGCAACTAGGATATATTTTTCTTTTATTATGTACAAGACTACATATTTAATAATGTAAGTCAAAACTCTGTATCTAATAATAAAATGAAAGCATGAAATTCATGTCAATGACTTTAACACCATTTTCATATTGTCTTTGTGACATTATAAACTGCATCTCTAGTTTTCCACTCGGTGAGGCTTCTATTATGTGAGGTTATAAATATATGGCTTGCTCATCTCAGCTCCTCGTGCCTTGGGCTTGTTTAGATAGAGGGTTAAGGAAGTAATGGTTGGGTTGGGCTGGGTTAGGTTGGGTAAAGGGCTGAGCATTCGGTCGGTTCGATCAGAAATCGAACCGAACCGAATTAACCGAAAATCGAATTACTGATTTTTTTCATAACCAAATCGAACCAAACTTCTATATAAAACCGAACCGAAATATTTTGATTTATTCGGTTCGGTTTGGTTAACCGAAATATTTATCGATCTGCCAAGATACTTAACCTATTGCTGATTACGAGTCACATGAGTAGTCTACCAAGATGCTTAAAACACACATAAAGAAACCTAATTTTCAACTCAAATGATACAGGAATGGGCTCAGGCTTCCTTAGTGCCATTCATATCAGCTAGGTAATGGAGTGTTGCAGACTACGATACAGATATAGATTATGCTAACCAAAAATAATATACAACCAAAATGGTTCGATCTTCTTTGCATAATATACAGACAGGGAAGTGAAAATGAATATGATAGACAAGAAATTTAGGTATTTAGGTTAGGAATTTGGGATTCCTCATCCCTGGCTGTTAGTGAATTACGACTCACGAGTGTGTATAAGTATATCTAATATTTTTAATTAATGTGTACTACTGTATATTCTGTATCTAATTATCTATAATATATTATATATATAATATAATTCAAAAATATATATTTATACTATTCGGTTAATTAGGTTAAAACCGAATTAATATTTTGAAAAACTAAACCGAACCGATTTTATTTCGATTAAAACCGAAAAACCAAAATAACCAAAATTTTCAAAAAAACTTAAACGAAACCGAACCGAATTTTACCGGTTCGGTTCGATTCAGCACTTGGGTTAGGTAAGGTTGGGTTGAGATGACTTGAGCTCTTGTCTTGTTTGGATAGAAGGGTTGAGTAAGTGAGATTTAGGAAGGGTCAGATATGTAAATGTTGTAATAAATATTTTTTAATCAAGAAAAAGTAATTAGAATTCAAAAATTAGATTAATTTATATATAAATTTGAATATTATATAATTTTGGTAGTAACTATTAGTTTTTAATTTTTCAAAACAAATTAAATAATTTTATTAATACTATAAATTTAATATTAAATGCTCATTTTTCAAAATTAGTTTGTATTTCAATCTTTATTTTTCACTTGCACAGTTTTTTTTCATAAAAGAAAAAAATCAATCATACAACAAAGCATAAGAAACAAAACAAGTGGACCTCATTCATATTCGCTAGCACAACTCACAACACCCCGATTTGGGGTGTTAAAATTCATATACTTGTCCATTAAAGCAGAACCTCTCACCAACCCCTTACCTGCCTCTCAAAACCCAACCATCTCGTTTAATGTTTTTTGCCAAACGATGGTTAAGAGATATGAACCCCTCCCGTCACCAACCCCTTACCTGCCTCTCAAAACCCAACCATCTCGTTTAATGTTTTTTGCCAAACGATGGTTAAGAGATATGAACCCCTCCCGATCCAACCCAGCTCCTCATAACCCATCCAAATAAGCCTTAGGGGTTTACAATTCAAAGATCTCAAGTTCGAATACAAATGCATACTTGAATTTAAGTAGGGGTCAGAGAGTTCAGATTATGTGCTAAACCTTGCGACCCGAGCGTGTAAAGTTGACCTTATACATCGATAACCAAACAAAAAAATGTATATAAACATCCGAGGGAAGTATAATCTAAGCTATATTAAAATAGAGTACAGCTGATGTCATTTTTACTAATGTGTCAGATTATTAGATGTCATGTTTGCTTATATGTCAATTTCTCATTTAATCTCATTTTTTATATCATTTTAAAATTTTCTCTTTTATACACTCTACTTCTCTCTATTCATTAATTCTCATCCTTCATTTCTCACTCATTAACCTTGACTTATTCTCTCTCCCCATTTTTAATCCTCTCTAATTCTAATTACTTATTAATTTTTTATTTTTTTTGATTAATTCACAATATAGTAAAATTTATAAAAACAAATCGTTATATGACCTTTATTCAACATACACAATTAATTATTTTTTCCATATTATAAAAATATTAATATATAACATTTTCTTTAATATTTACTTAAAGTAACTTTTTACTAAACTAACAAATTCATTTCAAATAAACTAGATATCAGGGATTAATCTAATTTAAAAGTATAGGAAAATCTCGCTTAATTAATGATCAATAAATTAATTATTTATTGCAAATTAAAAAATTTAACGTGGACTTCTTATTTTTTTATTAAGTCTAAGGATAATTAAATTTTATTAAACTTCGCATTTACTTTCAATTGCAGTGCAGCGTTGTATCAGTAAAATGAAGCAACAGTTTGTTTAGATAAAATGAAATGGCCAATAAATAGGTTCAGGGGTGTACGTGATAAAACATTTAGTAAATAAACGAAAATAAAAACTAATGAAACTCCAGCACATTCTTCATCATCATTAAACCATTTTCACCATGCATCATACTCTTACAAGCAACTCTACTTCCTCTCTCTTCACGTTATTGTCAATCTCCATTCCGATCCCCCATTCTACACAACAGTATCGGCAATTCGTCTGTTCAGCAAAAAAGGCCAAGAGATACTGTGCTGTCACTCCAGCAGCAATGATCTCAATAGTCGAATTCCAGCCATTATGAGTCAGAAATCCAGCATTTTCTGGATGGTTCAATACTTGTTCTTGCGTGCACCAACTTGCAATGGTTCCCCTATTCTCTGTCTCTGACAGAAACTGCTGAGGAAACATGGCCGAGTCACCCGTTACTACATCAGGCCTAATTACCCAATGAAAGTGTTTCTTGCTGTTTCCTAGTCCCCATGCAAATTCAGATAAATGTTTGGCTGACATGACAGTTACACTACCCAAATTCATGTACAGAACTGAGTTAGCTTCTCTGACATCGAGCCAATCAAAAGTTTATTATATAACAGATGTAGATTACATAATTAATCAAATCATATTAGCTACAAGCTGGGGGCAAAAAAGATTATAAAATCCATTAAAAGAAAATTTACCATATCGTATTGACCACTTGGTTTGGCAGCCCATAATCGCAGATTAATGGTATTGCTCGTTCCATAACCAGGTATAGGGTTGTCATAAGATACAGCTTCAACCTACAAGGAGGAAAAAAAGAAAGAAGGAAAGAAGAGACAAATATAAAGAGTTAGATGTTCTGTGTAACATAATGAAATTGCAGAGTCTTTTTGCAATTGCAATATAAGAAGATTTAAAGTAAGTGTTAACTGTCACTGTAATAAAATTCAAATGCACCCAAGCTTAGACACTAGCATATCCCTTGGTCATAAAGGAACTCACCATTTCTCCAGGTACCCAAGCTTTACGTGTCTCCCCGTTTACAAATCTTCTTCAACTGTACCATAAAACTATTCCATATACAGCATTTCACTAAAAGGCAGTAAAAACACAGATTTTTTAGAAATATTAGTATACGACTATATTAAATGTTTAAAGGAAACTTAACATGAATAGAAATGGATATGGTTGCAAACCTTCACAGGATATGATACATGAACCCGCTCTATTTCCCATGGATTTCCAAAATTCAATCAAAAATCATAAGAAGTCCAGTTTCTATTAACTGCTTTATTAGAATTGGGCAAGTTTAGATAATTGTTTCAAACAAAAATGAAAAGGTCATCATAAGAGTTCAGCAAAAAATCTTACAAGAATCAAATAACTTTTTTAAAGTTGAAAAAAGTTAGATAAACGAAAGTACAAATGCACTACACTTACGAGGGTCCACTTTCTATTGACTGCCTTTATTAATAATTGGGACAAGTTCAAATAATTGTTTTAAATAAATTTTAAAAAAGTCATACTAAAAGCTTTAGGAGTATTTCAGAAATACATTGTACCCTGTTTCCGGATATTCTAATTTGGCTAACGAATCCATCTGACAAGCTGAAAGACTAGCTAAGCCTCTATCATCAAGTGTAGCATCTTCTTCCTAAGAAAACAAAAGCAATAAATTATGTGATTTACAGGAAAGTATGTACAATCCATTTACTAAAAACAATGCTTTCCTATATAAGCAGTGGCAGCATCTCCCTCCTAAGAAGCCAATCATATAACTCAATAACCAGGAACTACGTACGATCAATTTGAAGGAGAATGTATATTGTTTGCAGAACATGTCCTAAAACAAATACAGCATTTAAATGGAAGAATAAGATGAAATTCACACTTGCAAGTAAGATTTAAGAGTTTTGCATACACTTGTTTGCTGCGAAGATCAAGTTAACAGAACTTTTAATCGGAGAATAATCGAAAGTTTAAAACTGGTTAAATTAGTAATCTCAGATGCCCTGTTTGACAGTTTTGCAATAAAGAATCCCAAGAAGTCTTAGTGAAGGAAATAATAGGAAAGTCATTTTCCTATCTTTTTTCTGTAACTTTTGAAATACATATAAACACAGATATGTGTAAGGATATCAGTGTTTCTTATTTGTTTTACATGTTGATGTCGAGAGCAGCTGTAACGATAAAAGGAAAGTTATTCTTTGGCTTCTCTAGCATACTTCGTTTTTCCTAGGTTATGATTTCCAAACATGGGATTCGCAAAGGAACATTGCTACTTAAGTTTTTAATAATTTGCATGGTTATAAGAAAGGTAATTTAACAACACACAGAATAATAGCTAAACTAGCTACCTGCTCTGCCATAACTTTAAAGTCAAAGTCAAGCTGGCTCAGGGCATCTGCATATTGGTCCCGATGCCAAGTTTTGACACTATTTGATAAGGAACATCCTGATATAAGATAGTTAGTATTAGAAAGGTTTAGAAAACAGAGCAGAATCATGAGAAGACCACTGCTAGGTTAATTTGACATATATAATACTGAAAGAAGAAGCGAAAAAAAAATACCCAGTAAAAACTCAAAGGACAGGAAGTACAGGCACTTCAGATTTTTCTTCTTCAACTGTTGATGAGTATCATGCCAGCGTTCAATCAATTATTCCCTTACACTGTGTGATATAGCCTGTGCATACCAATTATCGTGTGATGTTCATATAAACAATGCATGACAGCTAAATTGACTTTACGAGAAATGATTGTTTTGAACTCTTAATATGATTATGTCAAGGCATATCACATGAATTACACACCTTAGGAATATTTATGCAAATATGAGGCTACCTATAATGAGAATATCCATAACCGTGTAACTCTAAAAACAAATGAAAGACGTGATTCCAAGTTAGTAATATACCTTTCCGCAACTAGTGGAGTTGAAATCTATTACATAACAAAATAATGACTTCTTTGCAGGTCTCCTTTAAGGTTTGTGAAAACCTTATCAGAATATAGCTTCGTTCGCATTAACATTGCCAAAAAATCCTTACCTAGATGATCTTACTAGCAACTACACCAGAATTCAGAAATCTATTATTAACCTTCAGTTATTCAAACCTCAAACCAATTAACAGGCTCATTCTTCAAAAACCCATCCATCAATCCAAATATTCTCTCCGCTTTCGCCTTCCCAATCTCATCTCCCACTCCTCCCCCACTCATCTCTTCCACCTTGTTTCACCGCGATAATAGACATTACACACCTCAATAGCCTCCCTCAAGGCCTTCTCAATTCTCTCCACCCCCCCCCCACTCTCTTCAATTCTCTCCCCATTAGAATCAGTCACATAAAACTTCTTAACAAAAATATCACCCTCAAAATCAACCTCAGCCTTTTCAATTACAAGCCCAAGAACCTTAAAAACCCTAGTAATTACTTGTAACAATCCAATCCTATTCTTGGCTTTGATCACAAAGCATGTTGAGTCCTATGGTTAAATGTAAACGCATTTCCATGATACTTAACATTTACCCAGATAGAATGACTGGGCATTTCTTTTGTAGACTTCTGAATGTTAAGTAGTTGGAGAATGAAGACTTCCCACAAGGGAAGCATATACTGTGTCATCTGGTGTAAGGCCTGCCTCTTTCATCTGATCATACAATTTAAAAGCTTCTTCTGACCTTCCAACCTTTGATAAACCAGAAATCAATACACTATAAGTTATTATATTAGGGACTAAATGTTTTTGAGGCATCTCACTAAACAGCCTAGCTGCTTCATCCATGTTTTCAGCAATACACTCTCCATGAACAAGTGTTGTGTATGTATAAACATCAGCCATCAGCCCTTTAACTTCCATTTCTTTCCTTGTTTTATGAGCTTCCTTCATCATTGACTTTTTACAATACCCATCAATGAGGGCATTGTACGTCACAACAGTAGGTTTTTCTCCTTTACTCTCCATCTCTTTAATTGTTCTCTTTGCTTCAACAAAGTTTCCTTGCTTGCAATATATATCAATCAACATAGTAAATGCAAACACGTTTAAAGCCGCACCTCTATCCATCATTGATAATAGCAGCCTTTTTGCTTCCTCATGACGATCAAGCTTGCATAATCCATGAGCAATTGTTGTGTAAGCAAATACATCAGCCTCAAAACCTTTCCGCTCCATGATACTCTGGCACTTCCATGCTTCATCTATCATACCTCGCCTGCAATACCCATCAATCAAAGTATTAAAAATTACTCGATTATGATCGAATCCTTTAGTTTGCATCTCATTCAGTAAAACTTCTACACCCTCCATCTGTCCAGTCTTGCACAGACCATTAATTAAAGCCGCATAGGTATGACTATTGGGAACCAACCCTCTTTCAACCATTTCATCAAATAGCCTAAATGCTTTTTTCATATTTCCCAACTTGCAATTCCAACTAATCATGGTAGTATAAGCATGAACATCACCCAATATACCCCTCCCATTCATTTCCTCAAATAGCCTTTCCGCTTCTTCCATCCTTCCGAACCTTGAATTCCAATGAATCAAGAGCGTATATGTTGCCACATTATAAACTATTCCACTCTTCTCCATTGCACTCAACATTTCTCCAACACCCCTAGAATCAACTTTCTTCATATACGCATCAATCAACGTATTATACGTATAATCATTAGGCTCAATCCCTCTTCCAACCATTTCATCCATCAATATTCTTGCTTTCCCGACCTCTCCAACTCTACACATACCATCAATCACCAATGTCATGGAATAAACAGTTATCCTAACACCCGAATCAACCATTTGTCGAAAAAAATCATACAACGAATCAAACCGACCACATCTCTTAAGTGCAAGCAAGTAAACCATACAAGACCTATCATCAATCTCAAACCCATTATTTCTCATATACTCGAAAACCTCTAAACCTTCTTTAAACCTCTTAATATCAGCATAAACCCTAAACAACATATCAAACAACTTATGAACAATCTTAGGCTCCTCATAACTTTCAATCATTAAAGATACAATTTTAGAAGATGGGCACACAAGATTTTCATTACTTACAACTTGGTTGAGCAAAATCTTGGCTTCTGCAAACTTTTTGGCCTTAAAAAGGCGACAAACAAGAGTAATGTGAGCTTCAAGATTGGGTTTTTGAGCAAATTGAGATGGGTTTGATTTGAGAAATCTAAAGAAATGTAAGCAAGATTGAATTTTGACATTTGGGTTTGAAAGAACGAGGCGAATAATGTTTGGGTTTAGATTGGATGTGAGAGAAGAGTTGATTTCAAGGGGTTTTGAGGTTGAATTTATTAGGGTTTTAGCAATTAATTTTGCAAGACTTTCATCTGATTTTGAAGATGAGTTGAGGGGGAAAACTTTCTTCACTGTGTTGAAAAAATTTGGGGTCGACATTTGTGTGGAGAATCAAATTGCTAATCAAACTGGTAGAATACGGGGGTTTAAGCTCACAGTCACAGTTACCTGTTGCAAAAGAGAAAAAAGAAGTTGTGCAAAATAGGAAAAAAAATTATGCACGGCCGAAGAGTCGAACCCGTGCTGTTGCCTGTGAGACTGTGACAAGTAAACTAAACTAAAATATAATTGTTATAAACCCTAACTAAAAATATTAGTTTTGTTTAATGTAGAGGAAGTACAAGAAAATAGAAGATATGGAATAAAGTTGTATCTCATTTTATTAGCTAAATGAGTTATTCATTAAGTATTACAAAACTTCATCGATAAGCTTTATAAGTTTTTCTCGATAAGCTTTATAAGTCTTCATGATTAAGTATCTTTCTTAAGAAGCTGTGCAAGTCTTCCTCAGTAAGATTTGAGATACTTGCTCGATATGCTTTGACAATCACTTTATATATATTCAAATATTTTAACACTCCCCCTTGATTGTCAAATGCGAGTTATTGCAAAGATTGACTGCCTCGTTAAAATCTTGCAAGGAAAAACTCAGTGGATAAAAACTTTGATGAAGGAAAAAGAGTGCAACCTCTCCATGAATAAAATGTCTCACATTTTGACATTTTGATGTAGCAAACTTTTTAACCTCCGCATACCCATATTATTTCTCAGCTTCTCAAATGTCGATGTAGGTAGTGACTTTGTAAGTATATCCTCCAGATTATCGCATGAGCGAACTTGTTGTACATCAATATCACCATTTTCTTGAAGTTTATGAGTGTATAATTTTTTTGGCAATATGTGTTTTGTTCGATCCCCGTTAATATATCCTTCCTTAAGTTGTTTGATGCATGCCGAGTTATCCTCGAATAAAACTGTATGATTGTCTGAAATACTTGATACATTATCTGCTTGCTTCATGAATTGCTAGTAACTCTGCGTGGTTTGATGAAGTTGCAACCATAGTCTGTTTTGTAGACTTCCAAGAGATAGCGATATCACAATATATAAATAGGTAACCTGTTTGTGATCGCCCAAAGTGAGGATCTGACATGTATCCAGCATATGCATATCTAACTGGCCGTGATCTTGAATTATTTGGGAAGAATAGTCCAAGATCGATTGTCCCTCGAAGATATCTGAATATATGTTTGATTCCATCCCAATGCCTTTTAGTAGGGTCAGAACTAAATCTTGCCAACAGGTTCACTGCAAATGCAATATCAGGTCGTGTGTTGTTTGTAAGATACATGAGAGCGCCAATTGCACTGAGATATGGAACTTCAGGTCCAAGAGCCTCTTTATCTTGTTTTCTAGAATGGAAATGATCATTTTCAACCTCGAGTGATCAAACAACCATTGGTGTGGTTAGTGGATGAGCTTTGTCCATGTAGAACCGATCAAGAATCTTTTCAGTGTAGTTTGATTGATGAACAAATATTCCTGAAGATAAGTGCTCCACCTGTATACCTAAATAAAATCTTATCCTTCCAAGATCTTTCATTTCAAACTCATTTTTCAAATAGTTAGCAGCATTAGTAATATCTTTAGTAGTACCGATAATATTCAAATCATACACATATACAGCAATAATAACAAAATCAATTGATGATCGTTTAATGAAAATGCAAGGACATACTTGATTATTAACATATCCATCATTCAATAAGTATTCACTAAGTCTGTTGTACCACATACGACCAGATTGTTCCAAACCATACAGTGATCGTTGTAATTTAACAGAATATAAATGTCGAGGCTTAGTGTCCTCAATATTTAATCCTTCGGGAATTTTCATATAAATATCATTATCAAGTGATCCATATAGGTATGCTGTCACGGCGTCCATCAAACGTGTTGCTAGTTTTTCCATACAAGCCATACCCATTAGAAAATGAAAAGTAACTCCATCCATCACAGTAGAGTATGTTTCCTGGTAATCAAAACCAGGTCTTTGAGAGAATTCCTGGGCTACAAGTCGGGCTTTATATCTCACAATTTTATTTTTCTCATTTCGTTTTCGTACAAATACTCATCTATTCCCGACGGATACTACACCAGCTGGTGTTTGGACTGCAGGTCTAAATACATTTTTCTTGCACAAGGATTGCAATTCTTCTTGAATCGCAATTTTCCATTTTGGCCGGTCATCTCGGTGTCGACACTCTTCCACACTTTGTGGTTCAGGATCGGTGTTCATAATAATATCAGATGCCACGAAAAAAGCATATACATCATCAATCTCAATACTCCCACGATCCAGTAATTTCGCGTTATGGACATAATTCATTGAGATCTCATAGTTTTCAGGTACTTTGCTTCTGTGGAAGCATTTTCCAGTTATGAGGCATGTGCCACTTCTGGGGCAACATTCTCTTCTGGAGGCAATCCCACGTCTGGGAGTTTTGTTACAGCCACTCCAGGGGCTTGAACCTCTTCAGGAGGCAATACCACTTCTGGGGTATTTTCTGAATCTTTTGCCACTTCTAGGGCAATTCCAATCAATTTTCGTTTTCATGGTACAATATCTTTTGCACCAATAGGTCTACCACACTTTTGGCGTGGCTTTGAATCACCAATCAATTCCGCTGAAATTAATTTATTGCCAAGAATTTAAATCCTTGTCGGAGCATTAACAACAGGTATATATGATTTCATAATATTTCTAGAATCATTAAATACATCTGACATTTGATTGGCAATATTTTGCATATGTATAATTCTTTGAACCTCGGATTCATATTGTTTAGTACGCGGATCAATAGCATTTAATCCTGAGGCATTACATGATATTTCCGAACTTAATTTATGCAAAATTTTATCTCCCCCTAATGTAGGGAACATAGATTCATCAAAACGACAATCAGCATACCGAGCAGTAAAAACATCACCAGTTAATGGTTCCAGATACCTTATAATAGACGGAGAATTAAAACCAACATATATATCAATTCTTCTTTGAGGTCCCATTTTAGTTCTTTGAGGTGGTGATATAGGAACATACATAGCACAACCAAATACTTTTAAATGAGATATATTAGGTACTTGACCAAGAACCAATTCTTGAGGGGATTGTTTGTGGTAAGCAGAAGGCCTTATTCTAATTATATTTGCAGCATGAAGTATTGCATGACCCCAAACAAATATAGGTAACTTTGCTCTTAGGAGTAAGGGATGGGCAATAAGTTGAAGTCTTTTAATTAAGGATTCTGCTAAACCATTTTGTGTATATACGTGAGCTACCGGGTGTTCGACTGAGATTCTACTGACATACAATAATCATTAAAAGTTACAAATGTAAATTCAGTAGCATTATCTAGTCGGATTGATTTAGTGGGATGGTCTGGAAATTGAGCTCGGAGTTTAATTATTTGGGCAAGTAATTTGACAAAGGTTGTATTTCGGGTTGTAAGTAGACATACATGAGACCATCGAGTTGACGCATCAATTAAAACCTTAAAGTACCTAAATGGGCCAGAAGATGGATGAATAGGACCACAAATGTCACCTTAAATTCTTTCTAAGAATTTCGGGGACTCGGTTTGAAGCTTAATTGGGGATGGTCGGATAATCAGTTTTCCTAAGGAACATGTTGAACAATGAAGTTCATCTTGGGATATTATCTTTTGAGTTTTAAGAGGATGTCCCACAAAATTTTTAACGATACGACGCATCATAGATACTCCTGAATGACCGAGTCTTTTGTGCTAAAGGGAAAGTAGTTTTGGGTCTATGACTTTGAGGATGTTGACACTATGAGATTCAAGAACTCATATACTCGTAACATATAATCCTGAAGAAGCCGAGTGAAATTTTTCTAAGACCCTTTTATTGTCAACCGTGTTTGAGGTGATGCGAAGGTATTCTTTTTCATTCTCATTAGTAGTTTTAACGTGAAACCCATTAAGACGGATATCTTTAAAACTCAGTAGGTTCCTAGTTGACTTGCTAGAGTATAGAGCCTCTTGTATGTATATGTGTGTCTTATTTGGTAGAAGAAAACTAGCTTTCCCAAAACCTTCTATTAAATTTGATGTACCCGATACCGTCCATACATGTGAGTTGGTTTTAGTCAATTGTGAGAAGTATTTCTGACTCTGTAAAATAGTGTGTGTGGTTGCACAGTCAACAATGCATATATCTTCCATCTCTATACATATATAAACGAAAAACATCTTTATTAAAAACACACTGAGTACATAGAACAACAACATGAAACAAGTACATAAAATGAGTACATAATGAAAATAAGTAAAATACGAAGGAAATAAGTAAAGCAAGAAAAAACATATGAAGTCTAGTCGTCTAAACCATAATAAAGATTAGCACCGGTGTCTATTTCATTTGAGACCTTATTGATTGGTTCATTAACTAGATTATAATTAACGAAGTTGGTTTCTACTCTCTTTCCATTATTCCTTTTGGATGACTCGTAGAGGTCAACAAGATGTTTGGGTGTGCGACAAGTACGTTGTCAGTGCCCCTCAGATCTGCACCTATGACAGATGCCTCGGTTCTCTCCTTCTTGGGGTGCCTTTATTTTATTTGGCACTTCACGTTGCCATTTATGGTGGCCAAAGTTGTAACCATCACGTTGCCACTTCAGGTAGCCAGAATAATGTTAATTACGAAACCAACCACGGAAATTTCCACGTCCACGGTTTCGTCCATAACCCCGTTCTCCTCTATGCCCTTTCCCACGTTCATTTTTCAGGAATAACGTGTTATGTACTTCAGGTAACTGGGCAGAGCTTGTGGGACATTTAGCAACTCATTATTCTTTTCAGCCACAAGAAGGAGAGATATCAGCTCTCCATATTTCTAAAAATTCCGCTGCCTATATTGTTGAGCCAGTATCATAGTGTTGGGGTGAAAGGTTGATAGGGTCTTTTCAATCATTTCAGCATCACTAATATTTTCACCACATAAAATTAATTTTGAGCTTATCTTGAAAAGAGCATAATTATATTCAGCTACATATTTGAAATCTTGTAACCTCAAATTAATCCAGTTATATCAGGCAGATGACAAGTGAACAAGTTTCTGGTGATCAAATCTATCCTTGAGATTATTCCAAAGGGTAAGTGGATTTTTGATAGTGAGGTATTCAGATTTTAGATCTTCGTGGATGTGATGCTTAAGAAAGATAATTGCTTTTGCATATTGTTCAACAATTGAGATTTTTTATGGGTCAATAGTATCTTTTAGGCCATTAGCACTAAGGTGTAATTCCGCATCAAGGACACATGATAAATAATTATTCCCCGAAACATCCAAGACAACAAACTCTAATTTTGCAAGATTCGCCATTCTGAATAGATTTTAAATAAGATATAATATGTCACTTAATATTTAAACAGACAAGTTGAAATAATAACTTTATACAAAAGTTATGACGGCATATCCGACCATAAAACTTTTGATTATTACTTGACGGCAGCGCCATCTTTATAGTAGTATTACTTGACGGCAGAGCCATCTTTATAATATTATTTGACGGCATAGCCATCTTTATAGATTTCAATCAGTAACATAAATAAATATGTAATAATAATTAGAATAAAATGAGTAAAAGAAATCATACATCTTTTATGAAATAGTTTTAGTTGATAGAGACTCGTGGGTCAGAATAAGTCGTAGCTCTTTCGAGAATAAAGCTTCAGTCGGCAGAGACTCGTGGGTCAGAATAAGTCGTAGCTCTTTCGAGAATAAAGCTTCAGTTGGCAGAGACTCGTGCTGATAACGTGTTATAAACCTTGACTAAAAATATTAGTTATGTTTAATGTAGAGGAAATATAGGAGAAAAGAAGATATGGAAAGAAAGTTGTATCTCATTTCATTAGCTAAATGAGCTATTTATAGTAGTTGGTTTACAAGTCTTACTAAGTAAGCTATTCAAATCTTCTTCATTAAGTATTACAAAACTTCCTCGATAAGCTTTACAGGTCTTCCTCGATAAGTTTTACAAGTTTTCTGATTAAGTTTATTTCTTGAGAAGCTGTGCAAGTCTTCCTCAGTAACATTTGAGAGACTTCCTCGATACGCTTTGACAATCACTTTATATTTATTCAAATATTTTAACAATAAGTATTTATTTTTCTTTTACGGAAAAATTTGAGTTCTTTCAGTAATCAATACTTCCTCCGGTTTTCTATATGACGTTTAATTTTTGTGCACGCACTTCTGAGTGGTTTGACCGCATAATTAAAATAATAATTTTTAGAAATTTTCTTTTTGTGAATGAAAATATTTAATTAAAACTTTAATTCACAAAAAAATGACGAGTACCCTACAAAAATCGATAATATTACCCAAAGTAAACTGATTCCTTTGTATAGACTCTGCATAAGACTGTTCATCTGAGTTTGAAGTGCTTTCATTTTGATATGGGAGCTTTTATTTAGGCTTTTATTTAGAGCTAAATAATAGCTAAATAATATTATTTCTTGCATTCTAGTATTTCTTATATAAGAAGTATCGACAACAGAAAATCATTATGAGTTTTGGTAATAAATCTTCTGTGTTTCTCTTCACAAATTCTCTCTGCATCTCACCTCTTTCTCAAACATAATTGTTCCTCTATCATTGGTATCAGAGCCTTTTCCATCCACACTTCCTCGCTTGCAAACCCTACACTCTGTTTTTTCTGTTCACAATTTACAAAAAAAAAGAAGATTAAATTAAAAATACAGTCTGGTCGTGTAAATCAGTCCTGGCGCCATCAACAAGGAGTTCAACAGCTATGGAGGATCAAATCAAGAACCTAGAAAAGAAATTTGAGCAGCAAACCACTGAAACTAACAAAAAATTTGATGCACTGATGAATGTGCTGAGAGAGATGAAGGAAGCCCATATATCCCAGAATGACAATAACAAAAGTTCGGGGGAATTTTCTCGAGAAACAAACACAGGAGGTCCAATTCACAAAAAAACTCATCTCGGTTATGTGCCTAAGTTGGAATTTCCAAGGTTTGATGGTTCTAATCCTCGATTATGGTTTAAAAAAGTGTTGTAAGTATTTCAACTTGTGCAAAATTCCTGAAGATCAGCGTGTTGATTTGGCTTCGTTATATATGATTGATAAGGCTGAAAACTGGATTTCTAGCTATTTGTCGGTAAGAAAATTTATGGATTGGAATGATTTTATGATAGATCTTAATGCTAGGTTCAAGGATGAGACGGGAATTAATGTGGTCGAGCAGTTCAATAAGTTACAACAACACGACTCTATTGAACTATATATAGATGAATTTGAAAATTTACGAGCCTTAATGTTGCAAAACAACTCTGTGCTGCATGATTCATATATGTTGGAGAGCTTTATAGGAGGGTTGAAACCTGCTGTTAAACCCATGGCGAGGGCATTTAAACCAACCTCCATGGCTGATGCTGTAGAAATTGCAAGATTACAAGAGGAATCCCTTAATAGTGTTAATACAAAAATCATCAAGTCCACTGTGACCAACAATTACACCCCAAAATTTTAACAGTACACACCCTCGCTAGCTAACACCAAACCACCATTACTACCAACACCGGAACCCAAACAAATCATTACACCTTTCACTAAACAGACTTCAACTCCTGCGAAAACTTTTAACATATACTTGCCGATGTCAGAGCTGAAAAGATTGCAAAGGGACTGCGTTACTATTGTGACCAGCCTTATGACAGGAACCATAAGTGTAAATTCCGAGAACCTCAATTATTTATGGTTGAGATCCCAGGAACGGATTTAGATGTGTATGATGATATGACAAATCAGGAAGAATTGGGTACTACAGTAAGTGATCCTTTCATCTCTGTTAATGCTTTAGCGGGCAGTCAAAGTTTCCAAACAATGAGGGTTCAAAGTGCAGTGAATGGCAAAATCATAAATATTTTAATTGACTCGGGAAGTACTCATAACTTTCTGGACTTGTCACTTGCTAAAAAATTGGGTCGTAATTTAAAAGAAATTAACCCTCAGTCCAACACTGTAGCAGATGGCAGTCATCTTCCCTGTCAACATGTCTGCAAAAATTTTATATGGAAGATACAAGGGTCTGAATTCAACACTGATGTGATGCTTATACCTTTAGGAAGTTGTGATATGGTGTTGGGTATTCAGTGGTTGAGTAAGCTTGGACCTATATTGTGGGATTTTACAGATTTGGTGATGCAGTTTAAATTTCAGGGAAAACAGTTTGTCCTTAAGGGCATTCCTATGCATAAATTGAAGGTGGTTGAGGGAGCGCCTAATTCTAAACTCATGAAAAATGCTGCCCATCTTTGTTTTTTATAGTTGATTAAGCAGCCAGACACAGCAATGTCACAACAACAACTTCAACTTCTTGATAAAGGTTCTCCTAAAGGATATCAAGAATTGAAAATTTTGAAAGAGACCTATAAAAAGGTATTCGAAGAACCTCAAGAGCTTCCTCCTCTGAGGGGTGCCTTTGATAATACCATTCCTCTAGAAAATGGCACAGGCCCGGTAAATATTCGACCTTACAAATATCCGTTGAAATAAAGAGATATTATTGAGTTATTGATCCAAGAGATGTTGGATAGAGGAATTATCAGAAATAGCTCAAGTCCTTTTGCGTCACCTGTTGTGTTAGTGGGCAAGAAGGATGGTACTTGGAGGCTATGTGTAGATTACAGGGAGCTGAACAAACGGATTATAAAGAATAAGTATCCAATACCGGTGGTTGATGAGCTTATTGATGAACTTTTTGGGGCTACAGTGTTTAGTAAATTGGATTTGAGATCAGGTTATCACCAAATGAGAGTGCAACCGGATGACGTTTACAAAACTGCATTCAAAACTCATACAGGTCATTATGAGTTTTTGGTAATGCCATTTGGCCTTACGAATGCACCTGCCTCGTTTCAGTATTGGATGAACAATGTTTTTAAACATTTTCTAAGAACGTCAGTCTTGGTTTTCTTTGATGATATCTTAGTCTACAGCAAAACTATCGAAGATCATTGGCAACATTTGGCTGAAGTTTTTGAAGTAATGAAGACAAACATGTTGTTTGCGAAAGCTAGTAAGTGTGTCTTTGCTACTGATAAGGTAGAGTACCTCGGCCATTTTATCTCTGCTACTGGAATAGAAACTGACCCACAAAAAGTAGCAGCAGTAGAGAGTTGGCCCGTACCTTCTTCTATGAGAGACTTAAGGGGCTTCTTAAGGGGCTTTTTGGGGCTCGCGGGATACTACCGAAAATTTGTTAAAGGATATGCTACTATTAGCAAACCATTAACAAATCTGCTCAAGAAAGGTACTTTTACGTGGAATGAACAGGCTCAAGGGCATTCTCATCCTTGAAGCACGCATTGGTAAGTGCACCCGTCTTGGCGCTGCCCGACTTTTCAAAATTATTTGTAGTGGAACAGATGCTTCGAAAATGGGGATTGGAGCAGTCTTGATGCAAGAAGGTCATCCTTTGGCCTTTATCAGCAAGTCTTTGGGCCCGAAATTACAAAATTTATCTGCTTATGAAAAAGAATTACTTGCTTTGTTGTTTGCTGTCCAAAAATGGGAACAATACCTTTTAGGGAGTCACTTCATTGTTAAGACAGACCGGAAAAGCTTGCAGTGGATGTTGCAACAAAAATTGACTACACCATTTCAACAGTTTTGGATTTCTAAGCTTATGGGCTTTGATTATGAAATACAATACAAAAAAGGGGTAGAAAATGTTGCTGTTGATGCATTATTCAGGGTTCAAGGAGCTGAATTATTGTGTACGGCACTTTTCGTATCATCTTCTGAACTTCCCCAGTTGATTAAGTCTAGTTATCAGCTAGATGTTGGCCTCACACAAATCATTCAACAACTAGAGCAACAAATCAACATTTCTCATTACAAATCACAAGATGGTTTGTTATACAAGAATGGAAATATTGTAGTAGGACCTGATGCTAATCTCAGAAGTAAACTTATTAATTGGCATCACGCTTCGGTTGAAGGAGGCCACTCGGGAAGAGAAATAACTTCGAAGCGGATTAAGAGCTTATTTTATTGGAAGGGTATGGCACAGCATGTTAGACAGTTTGTAAGAGCCTGCTTGGTTTGTCAAAAATCTAAAACAGATTCAGTCGCTAGCCCTGGTCTATTACAACCTTTGCCGATACCTGAAGAGGTGTGGACTGATGTTTCGATGGATTTTATATCCGCGTTACCTAAATCAAATGGTAAAAACGTTATTTTTGTGGTTGTAGACAGGTTAAACAAATACGCACACTTTATGCCTTTATCACATCCATTCACAGCCATTCAAGTTGCACAATGCTATTTGAATAATGTTTTTAAACTTCATGGTTGGCCGCGAAGCATAGTCAGTGATCGAGATTCTGTGTTTTTGAGCACTTTCTGGAAAGGTTTGTTCAGTTTACACGGAACTGAATTTCTTTTGTCATCTGCATACCATCCACAAACGGATGGGCAGACAGAGGTAGTAAACAGGTGTCTTGAAACATATCTTAGGTGAATGTGTAGTGAGAATTCGAAGGACTGGAGTTCTTGGTTACCACTAGCTGAGTGGTGGTACAACACTCATTACCACACACCTGCGCAAATAACTCCTTATGAGCTTGTCTACAATCAGCCCCCTCCATTACATTTGCCGTACTTACCAGGGGAATCTACTAATCATGAAGTTGATAGAAGCTTCCAGAGAAGAGAGGCGATGCTGACAAAATTAAAGTTCCATTTGATCCGGTCTCAGGTGAGAATGAAGCAACAAGCTGATAAACACAGGTCTGAGAGAAATTTTAAGGTTGGGGATTGGGTATGGCGTAAATTGCAACCTTATAGGCAGCAGACTGTTGCGTCCATAAACAATCAGAAGTTGGCTTCAAAGTATTTTGGCCCGTTTAAAGTGATAGCTACAATTGGTAAAGCTGCATACAAACTTCATTTTCCACCATCGGTCCAAATTCATAATGTGTTCCATGTCTCTCAATTAAAGCCGGTCATTGGTGAGGTTTCGCTTGTTGTTCAGTTGCCTGGAGAGATGCAGATTACAGTACCCTTTAATACAGAGAAAGTCCCTGAAACAATACTGGACATAAGGTTTGTGAAGGTTAATAATGTGGCCCAGGTGCAATTTTTGGTGAAGTGGAAGGACTGTCCAGTGCACGAGAGTTTCTGGGAAGTAACTGAGAATTTTGCTTCCAAGTTTCCACACCTGGTGGATGTATCCAGGGGACAAGTCTGTTTTCAAGAGGGGGTATATTGATATGGGAGCTTTTATTTAGGCTTTTATTTAGAGCTAAATAATAGCTAAATAATATTATTTCTTGCATTCTAATATTTCTTATATTAAGAAGTATTGATAACAGAAAATCATTATGAGTTTTGGTAATAAATCTTCTGTGTTTCTCTTCACAAATTCTCTCTGCATCTCACCTCTTTCTCAAACATAAATTGTTCGTCTATCACATTTTGTGTAAAAGATGAAGAATGTGGATCAGTGAGCTGCAGCTGAAATGATACTCCAGGTGCCACCATTAAAATAATTGTGTTCTTTGTTGATGGGAGTGGTGTAGGGGCTGTAGACCATGTTCATGAATCTTGTGTCACTCATCATGCCCAGGGGCGGATACAGAAGGGGGGCTCGGGGTGCTTGAGCTCATCCCTAACATCTATAATCTGCCACTGCTCATGCCCTGTGGTTTAGCAACATAAGCATCATTATTATAGGACTTGCCATTGTTTGAGTAATTGAGTTAGAGTAGGACTCGGGATTCAAATAAGCATCATTGTTGTAGTACTGGCCGTTAAAGCGCTGCAGTCTAATTTAAAGCAACGCCTATTTAACCGACACAAAAAAGCCATTCTTATAGCGTCCCCTTCATGTACTATACCAAAAAACCGACGCCTAAACCCTATTTTGAACAACTCTAAAAGTCATATTTGTACTAGTGAGGTCATATCGCCATATAGGTCAGTACTGTCTGTTAAGGGTTATCTCAACAATGGTGATATCAAAGTAGTACATGAAAATGATGGTCGCTCTTGATTTAAGTGTTACAAGGGGCAAGAAATGTCTGCTTTTATTGTGGAACACATTATATTTGAAGTACGTACAAGGAGACGCTAGTGTCGATTGCAATTTGCAGGATCCATACATGCCAACTGGATTGGTTGTGAAGAGAAGCGCTGAATCTGGTATTTTCGTCGTAGTTATAATGATGAAGTAATTACTTCAATATCTCCACAATGTTCAGTTATTTCACTTTATGAATCTTAACATATAATGTTACAAGTAACTTAAGATGATATAATGTTTTAAGTTGACAGCTCTGACGTATAGCGCCAAATGATGTAGCTGAGACAATTTATGTATGCGTATAAGCCAAGAAAGAACACAACTGCATTCTGGAATTAAACACCGTATGAGCTTTAGTTTAGGAAATTTAAAGAAGCTTCTTTTGGTCTATAATTGTTTGCTAGTTGATACAGTACTTATTTTGTATGATTCCTAAGTCGGATACGGGGCAGACCAGGGTAGATCGTTCAGGAGCAGCTTCCTTAACAAAGACCCTGGCGGCTAGATGTCAAGGCCGCATCACTTGGGCTAAGTGCACAGTGCACCCAAGTGCTTGGTACATAAATGGCAGGTCCTAGTACTAATTGTAAGGAAAATTAATAAGAAAGGACCTTATAGATGAATCTCGCAAATTTGATATGTGATATATGCTCTGTAAAAATAATGTGACACGAAAGAGGATGAGTTCATAGTCTAGCGTAGCGGCCATAAAACCTGAAGATCTTCGCAAACATATTTGATTCCATCCCTTCATTTGTAAGGAGTAATCTTTGTGCCTCATTAGAATTTGTAAATTTCCAAGCAATGATATTTGATGAACTCAACACATCTGACACTTTGACAGGTACTCCACTGATCTGGTGTAGTGGTGTGGATTATCATTGAACTCACGAGCAAACCATTATACTCTGACATGTCAGGCAGGCATATACAATTGATAACTGGGTATATGTACATTCATCGAGATCTTCTCAGCCTATATATATATATATATATGTTGACAGATATATAAAACTATAGATATTATACATTGCAGCTGCGATATGCAAGTCCACAAATAGATAATCGGATTATGTTTCATAAGATTTGGAGTCCATTACAAGTTTATCTATTTGACATATATATATTAGGAAATAACAATTATAATTAGTCCACATCATGTAACTAATGAAGGCAAGGTCAAGGCAAAAATTGCTCATCTTGGCTCTCCTGGAACTCCTCTTGATTCCCATTGTACCCTTCCATGGAATTGGCAGCTTCAAAAGAGTTCTCATTGTTCCCATATTGACCCCTATATGAGTTCCCATAGTTGCCTCTATTGTTGTAATACTCATTTCTTGAATTTTCATTGACATTATTATCATTAAGGTTGTAATTATTTTCCCTATTAAGGTCATAATAATACCTTCCATTCTCCATGAACCTTGTGTCACTCATCCCTTGCCTCTCCTTGTTGTAACCATTAGTCACACCTAGCTTTGTTTCACCAATGCCATGCAGCCTATTGTTGTACATATTGCCACCATTAAAAAAATTGTCTTCTTTGTTGATAGGAGTGGTGTAGGGCTTATAAACCTTGTTCATGAATCTTGTGTCACTCATGCCTTGTGGCTTAGCAACATAACCATCATTATTGTAGTACTGCTGGCCATTGTTTGAGTTGGAGTAAGACTCGGGATTCACATAAGCATCATTATTGTAGTACTGGCCGTTGTTGGAACTAGGGTTGAATTCTTTGTTGTAAGAATTTTCTGTTTCAGTTTTGTAGGGTAGGTTTTCGGTGGTGGTGGTAGGAGGAAGTTGGCCCGATTCGTGTCCGTAAAGGCCATAGCCCCCGGAGTTTTGTTGGTTCTCGGGGATGAAATTTGGCTCTTGTTCAGGTATGTTTAAGGGCTCTTCATGTTCTTTTGTTGGGAAAACTTGTTTGGCATTGTTGTAATTAGTGACTTTGCTGAACAACTTGCTTTCTCTTGCATCAACATGAAGGGAGGATGAGAGGGTTAGGAAGATGAGGATGGAAAAATAAGTGATAGAGGGAGCCATGGTGGAAATTGTTTGGTTTCTAGTTGGGAAAAATATTGCCTTTATATACAGATTTTTCTGTCTTGTGTGTGTGCTGGACCTTTGATTAAATTGACTTCACATTCCGTATATACCAGTTGAAATTTTTGATATATCTCATGTAAAAAATATGGATTTGTGGGTACTTCTGATTTGTATAGATTTGTAGATGACAAAAAAATCATCAAGTTAGCATTTTCTTTTTTCTCTACACTTTTTTTTTAAATATAATACGTGTTGAGAGTTTGAAACTTAGTGCAAATCGAAACAAAAATCACGGAAAAAATCATAGTATTTATTTTGAATATGAAAAAAAGTGGATTTTCTTGGAAGGACATAAAGTGTAATGTTGCAAGTTGCAAAGGACAATGTCCCTTGGTGAATCAAGAATTGAAATGATGTAAATTTGTGGAAATGTAGAAAATTTCATGCGTGAACCCAAATTGATGTTGTTTGTAGGGTGAAAGGGTGTATTTTCAACTTGTTTGGTAATATGGGTGGAAAAGAGAGATGGCCTGGTGTAAAAGTAATATAATATTTTAGGTTAATTTGATAAAATTAGGCTACTTTGTTTTGATGTTTGTAAATAGAAGAAGATGCAGAAAAGAACGGAAAAGTGATGGGAGCAGGGAGGGGTAATAATGGGTAGGAGAAGTTTGGTGGGGTTCAAGTAGTAGCAGCATTGAGTGCACACAGAGCATGTGCAAGTTATACACTGATAAACACACAATATAAGATAGTACACTACTGGGTGCATCTACCTTTTTCATTGTTTACATACATACACTAGTGTTTCCTACTCCTATATGTATGCATTTAAGCTTTTTACCAACTTATGTTGCCTTCTCATTTAACTCCCCCGCCCTTCTTCTTTGGATTGTCGATTGCAAACATTTATTCAACTCTCACTTCACCGTGTAGGCTGTCAATAAAACACACAATTTCGGATAAACGTCTGGAACAACATGAATTATCAAATTTACGTAAATTTTACCTATAGTTTAAAAGCAGAGATTTTGTTGATGCTAAAATTTCAGGCCTAAACATCAGATACATTCAACCTCTGCCTTGCTATTATCTTAGTGTGGGAAGCACAATAGGTACTATAATTCAATGTCAATGTCAATGTCAATGTTTGTGCTTGCAAATCAAATTCATCCACTATTTCATCCTCTGCCTTGACTTTATAGTCTCCTGATGAGATTTGTTGTTGCGCAATTGATGGTGCAGTTGTAGTTGGTCAGTGCCTAATCCAACAACATAAATCAAACATGGGGCCAAACTGGTTTTGGAAAACAAATAAATGGCTACTTAAGAAGCATCTATGCATAATGGTAGCAAGACTTTTGAGTGTAATGCCATATTAATGATGCCACCATTTGTTTTTGTTGCTAAATTGCTAGTGTCTGTCAATCTTGAGCCTCACTACTTGATAATGATGATGATGATCAGTCTATTTGCATCATTACCATTATCTTACTTCCAAATCTCTTTTTGACAACAACCCAGGGGGTTCTAGTCCGGATCCCCTATTCCCTCCGGTGTCCCCTAATATATTTCAGACACGTACTCTATATGCTATTACCAAATCTTTGCCCAAAACATAACTTTAGTTTCTTATTCAACAGACTCTTGAAAGTCTTTTTAAGCAATAATCAGGATGGAATTTGAAAAAAAATAATTGTTGGAAAAAGAAAATAAAGTCACTCGAGTAATTTTCCTGCATGCTGGTTTAGTGAAACATACCAATCTTTATTTTTAAAATTTTACTAATATTTAAAAATGTGGTTAAAACCAACATATACCTTGTCATGTTTAAGATGGAAAACCCCAAATATCTTATATATGAAATATATCTTTATGAGAATGCGTATCAAAAAACAGGCATTAAAAATTTTGGCTACTGTTTTGTATTGCCAGATTAATCAACACTTTCTGAATTTTATAGCATTAGCTCTCTCTCAATTCATTGTTGTAAAAGTAGAAACTAAAACTACAATAATCTTGGAAGCTATATATGAAATAAAAACTACTTTTTAATTCATAAGTAAATAACTGTTCCTTCCCCTGCCCCCAGTACAGATAACCCGACAAACTTACAACAAGCTACAGAAGGCAGAAGCAAGCAGTTGTTCCTCCAGTGATGAAGTTAATATCTGGTGTTGTGTACACCTTCACAATTTATGTCACAATTCGTAAAGCTCTATAAGAGGCTGGCTACTGTGGAATGGTTCTTCATTCTAGTAGTCAGAAGGGCATTTGCATGGTTCAATTCCCCAAGTCTTTTTTGCATACTCTTCAATGGTTCTATCACTACTAAATCTTCCAGAACCAGCAGTACAAAGAATGCTCATTTTAGTCCATTTCTCCTGATTAGCAAAAGCTCTGTCTGCAGCCGCCTGTACTTGACACGTTTAATCTCTGCTTGATATATCGCAAATGACAGCTGAAACCACATGCTTTATTTGTCATGAAGTGGAATGTGGCTTACCTGGGCTTCCAGATAGCTAGCAAAGTCAGAACCAAGAAGATAAAAATCATCACCATTCTCTAAAGTGTCGCAAATTGATTTGAAGTAATCTTTAAAGCCAAAATAACCATCTTTAACCATCCTGCATTTAGTATCAAACCAAGAATAAGTTGTACTTTGGTGTTGGGAAAGATTTAAGTATAAATCGATAATATTGTTGATCAGCAGGTTCTTCTCTTATTATGAAAAAAGAGTAAACTTACCTTACAACTCTTAAGAACTGAAGAGGTGCTTTAGTAGAAGCTACTTTTTCCCGTAAAGCTGGGACATCAGTCATCTTTGCACCAAATATAAACTAAAAGAAAGAAAAATTCTCAATTATAGTTGGCAGGTAAATACGTAATTAATGTCAGTTTGGCTCTTCACAAGTTTTCATAATTAAAAGACTGGTCACAAACTAGTTTGTGTAGGCTTCATACTTCGTCATTTCTCTTTAAAGGCTCAAACTGAACAAAAAGAAGACTGATCTGAAAAAAAAACAGACTTCAAAAGCTTCATTGCAATTGTTCACATCTTACTTTAACATTGTAAAGATTCTATCCACGTCCGACCTTGTCATTTTATCACTATTTTCATTAAGGGTAAAATTCTCATCAAAACATACTAATCCTTAGCAATCGTACTTTTAGGTCTGAACTTATCCACACATATAGTTCTTCTTACGGATTAGCAGTAGCATAATATCGACATACCATGTTATCTACACCAATTTCTTCAATGATCTCAACAGTAGACCCATCAGCTGTGGCTAATAACAGACATCCATTCATAAGAAATTTCATGCTGCCAGTTCCTGATGCCTCGTGTCCAGCAGTGCTTCAAAAGACACAACAGTATTGTACAAATATGCTATTGGAATTTAAAAGACGTTAAAATCTCAACAATAGAACTGCAATGAGCATACTATGGTTTCTTTGGTATACAGTATAGACCAGATATCAAAAGAAAAGGCAAAAACAGCTATACTACATTGAGCTATACCTTATATGTTGTGAAAGATCACTACCAGGAATGACTAATTCAGCTACAGAAACATTGTAATCCGGAATAAAGACCTGCAACATTGAAGATAAGCAAACAAGTCTTGAAAGTAAAACAATGACATCTGCAAAGTTTATAACAATGTGATTGTTTACTATTTCAAATGGAGCACTTCCAAATTCCAATGAATAAAATATAGATGAAATAATTGAAGGACACACGAAAATTACATTACAAGACTGGGATATGTTGCCTATAGTTTTGAAGAAATAATTTTCTGAAACAAACTTTACGAATATAAAGAGAGTTGCATGTTTAGCTGCACATTGAGCTTTTTCTACCAATGCAATTTGCACGCATAAGCATGTTCATAGTTCAAGAGGTCATACCAATTTTAAGAGGTCTCCAATTTCAGTGTCGTTATTGATTGTTTCAGCTACAGCATGACAAAGTTTAATAATCTTCTTTGCAATTTCGTAACCAGGAGCTGCTTTCCCTCCAATAATGCAAACACGTGGTACAACCTTCGTTCTATCACCTTTCGCAATATTCTTATAAGAGATGATAAAGCCACATATTACATAATAGCAGATAAGACTAGCTTAAGCTAATCTATAAACATTATTACATGAGACTATAACTATCAAACAAAAAAAAAATTGCTTGAGACCATATAAGTTGTATGCAAAATGATAAATAAATATCACGTGTCTACTATTCCGCCTCATTATAGGAAGCAAGGCTGTTAGTTTCGCAAATTGAAAAAAAATCAAAAAACAAAAAAACGTAAAATTAGATAATTAATGAATCTGAAAAAGAACGACATGGAATAAGAGCAAGAATAACTATATTACATCAGAAAGGGTCTAGCCAGCTGAAATTTCAGTAAATTAAAAACTTCTCCTGATGCTAGGAGAGTCACATGGGAGTGAATATAATATACCTATTTTAGCTTCATTTTCAAGTGGAGAAAATATAAGCTTGTTAAGCGTTAGTTTCTTCCATCATTAACAAACAAAATTAAAAGCAACAAACAAAATTAAAAGCAAAGAATTCTCATACATCAACGTTGACTCCACATAAGTTGCAAGAACATAATTACTAAAATATTTGGGACAAAATATTCACTTCAAATGTTTTTTCTCATAGTACTGGCATCTTGAGAACAAAAAAAAATAGAGCTTTAAATAGAAAGCAAAATGATACCTTAATGCAGTCATATCGATGAATTATGCCTAGTATATTCAGAAGTTGTCTTTTGTACTCATGTATTCGTTTTATCTGTACGTCAAACATGGCATCTAAACTGACCTGCAATAAAGTGTAAACGGAAAAATTATAAATTCGGATAAAAGTCCAATTTTATATAAATAATGCAAACATGTAGAACGATTCCGTTTGGTTACATAATGAAAGAATCATCTTAATATGTCAACAATTATAACACTAATTGCTTAAAGTAGGTACACAACACAATTATTTATTCAAGGGATATCCCCCATCTTCATGACCTGATCCGCTACCTTCCCCAATTATGGAGATACTGTAATGAATCTTGATAAAACAGGGGAAGCTTAACATTGAATAAAAAATATAAGTATCAAAATATGCAGTTCAGGGAATTCCAGACCTTCACACCACTCATCATCTCAATGTACTCAGCAAGCCTAGTTTTGTTAACCTTCTTAACCTGAACATGTGAGGTTAAGGGCGTAAGTTGGTCAATGTAAAGGAGGGATCTACAACACTACGTAACATATATTAAAAAGATTATTTACCATTTTCCAATCCTGATGCAAAGCTAAATCCGACGCATGTTGGCGCAGCCCAGATAGGAGGTCAACATTACGGATCCAAGCTTCTGTCCCCATATATTTTGTAATAAGGGTGGATAAACCTGGATTGCTCACCACAACCCAGCGACGCTGATAATATGATTTACTAGAGGTTAGCTATTCTGTGTATGCCAACAATAAACAGCACACTCATTCAAACAGAAAATTGCAGATGATTTAATGCAACTTAAAAAATATAGTTCTAAGTCGCTATCGTGAAAGAAGTTGATGAAAGAATGCTATCCACACTTCATTTAACTAAACAGCTCCATTATTTGTTTCCATAACATGCTAACTATAAATAAATAAAATTGAAAACCTGTGGGGGAATTTCATTTCCTTCTAATCACAAACTTGTGCGTTTAAATATTATCTGTAGCATACCTGAGTTACTCCATTTGTCTTGTACTGAAATTTCTCGGGCCAGACCTCATAAAAATCCTGTAAAAAAGCCATAGCATGCTCAAAGTGTTTATATAACAAAAGTCATGTCAGAATAAAGAAACATTTGAAGATTAATTCTTAGGCATCCAATCTAAAACCACTACTAGTAATAAAAATTGTGATATTTAAAAGAATATTTGTATATGAGCAAAATGTCAAAGATGCGATATTTTGGTTCTAGAAATTAAAATAACAGAGGTATAAGGCACCCAAAATATTGTGACAGAAAGATCTCGAGGCACTAAAAAAATTTAGTTAGACAGATATATACATCAACAGAAGGCTGCAAAAGCATGGAAACAACAAAAAATTCAGCTTCCAACTGTATTACCAATAAAATTATAAACCAAAACTATAATCTCTAAGTTTATGATGCACTAGAATCAACAAGGTATTAAGCACACAATATTCAGGAAATGCTGGAAGAAATCAAATATACGTTTACTCCAAGTAGCACCTTAAATACTCTTGATTTGATTATTTCGGAATGAACTCTGGAGACACCATTGACAGTATGGCAGCAAGCAATTGATAGATTGGCTACACGGATACTCTGCCAAACCAAAAGAATATGATATATCAGATTTACTTTTTACTGCATGTCTCTACCCTATTTCAATACTGGAAGTACTAAAGTAAAACATCAAAAAGAGCATAGCTCCACAATCTCAACAAACATCAATTAAGGCGCGTGTTGCAGAGGCCCATAAGGACGATAAATGATAATAATTCATTTCATAAAAGATGGTTGCATGCATTACTTAGCGCAACTACGAGAATGCTGCATATATAATATTTCGTCCTCAGAACATTGCCAATATAGTATGCATAACAAGAGGGAGGATGTTTACATTAGCCGCTGTGAAGCACAGGTGCGGGTACGGCAAAATAACAAATTTGGGGATTCGGGTGCGGCGAGATACGGTAAAATAAAAAATAATAAATATATACATGTGCATAAAATATGTTTTAATTTATTAATTTAATAAAGATGTTATGAAAAACAAATCATTTTTTTTTATTCTGAATAATATATTACATTTAATATTAAATTCAGTTTACTTTCGAATTTTAGTGCTTAGTAATGTTAACTGAAAACACGTACTCTGAAACTTGTATGGTTAGAGATCCACTCAGGGCTTATAATAATATAAAATAATTAAGATTTCGGATAAACTTTGTACACCCATGTTACCACTGACACCAAATATTATATAATATTCATTCACTTCTCCCCTCCCCAACATGTACTAAATTATTGAATATAAAGTACATACTATTCTATGGAGACCACTTTTTAATCGGAGACCTTGGAGACCACATATGTTCTGCAATCAAAACACTATAAAATTTATTATTTTGTGAAGTATGTTCTACGAGTATCACTAATTCATTAAAATTATTGAAGATCATTTACGTTTAATAAGTAGAATGTGTATGTTCTGCAAACTTAACATGTTTTGCAGAATAAAGTATTTTTGTAATCTTTTACATGCAGTACATATATGATATTTCAAGATTTTGAATAAAATAAAGATCTTTGTAGATCATGATTCACAAAATAATATGTTTTGCAATGTTTTTATGCAACATTTAACTTGCAGAACACAAGTGGTCTCCAAGGTCTCCAAAAAAAAGTGGTCTCCATAGAACTTAACCCACTATATATATACATATAAGTTTGTTCGGAAGAAGGAAAGAAGAGATGGCCGGAGATCGAGAAAGAACCGGTGATGAAGATGCGGAAGTCATAGAAAAAATAAGACTCTCTCAGTAACAGCAGGTAAAGATACACAAAATCCAAATCACTGCCATTCCCGCCCCCCCCCCCACGAATCGGAGCAGAAAAGTACAGTGACACGCCACCTGGAGAATCCCGTGCGTATCTGGCCGCACCACCACGCACCCTTGCACCCGAACGTATCGGGTGCGCAGTACGCTGGGTGGGTGCCGCACCCCTGCTTTCCAGATTAGCCATGACAGCATAAAACATTTTGCAGTATCCAAACTCATTTAAAAAAAAATCAAATTAAACATAACATTAGCATCATGATGAGTAAGATTGCCATTAAAATTACCATCAAATACAGTGAAATCTTGAAGTTTAAAGAAAACTATAAAAAGCTTCATCGAACTAACCCCAGCCAAAACCAGTGTTTCACAAATTACCAAATAAGTGAGAGCTAGGAATTTTAGGTCTTACACATACCTTCACAGAGCCTTCCTCAACAATTGACATTCGTGACAAACGAGCATAATCATTCCCCATCTTCTTTTTCCACTCTTCCATGAACATCTGATTTATCTCATATATAATCTGAAGAAACACAGAATTTGATTATAATCACTGAATGTCCACTATATAAATAGAAGCATTTGACTGACATATATTTGAATCGTGTAAATGGTTCAACAATGTGTTGAAAGATTAATATACCAATCCATGCTAATTTTATAGCTGATACATACCAACAGACAAACAATTAGTTAAACTATGGCCTTCGTTATCCTAATCTGCAAAAGAGAGGGGCATAACGACTCATAGGAACTGTGTATTCCATCATTAAAAAAACATACTTGTAAATGGCGCGGGAGAAGACTTTCAAGCAGGTCCACAGGGATCCTCTCAAGTCCTTCAAGTATTACAGTGTGAGTAGTGAAAGAGAATATCTTGGACACGATATCCCAGGCTTTATTCCAGCACAAATGTTCCTCATCAAGAAGGATTCGTAAGACCTCGACTATAGAAAGAGACGGATGGGTATCAGTCAGCTGTAGAGCAACCTGAAATAAGTTATTTGGAAGCATGAGTAAGTAATACAACAAGCACGTGCCTAACATTTGTAGTTTGATTATTTAAAATTAATTATTATTTAGGAGGAATGTTGCTCAGACTGAGACACAAAATCTTTTGTACCATGTTTAATGTAAGAGATGTCTTAGTATCATGTTTAATGTGTTATGTTTTCTCAGTAGAAGATATAATATTGAGATGCAAGATATTAACTCAGCACCTTTTCCGGGAATTCATCAAAATTATTGTGGACATCTTTGAACCTTCGAATAATATCTTGTATTGATGCCGAGACAAAGAAATATTGTTGCTTCAGTCGCAATTCCTTTCCCTAAAGTATGATCAAAATTTGTGAGTGGGTAATTATAGAGCCATAGAATATCAACTCACGTCAAGGATTAAAATATGTTAAGTTTCAGCTATAGTATAGCCTACATTTTAAGTAGGTAAAAAATTATATGTACCTGATAGGAGCGATCATCAGGATACAAGACACTACTTATAGTTTCAGCCTTCTGCCTGTTAAAAACAGCATTGATATAATCTCCGGTATTGTAGGACTCCTGTAAAACAAAAAGGATGAATTTGAACTTCAAAGTCCTACATTACGCGAAACTAGATACAATACAAAGAATGTAATAATCACTCGACAGTGAAATTGATACTCATTGCACATCAACTCAATTTTTGGAGAAGATATAGCTATATACTTTAAATACAGAAATATAAAAACTAAAAATAATAGATAAATTTGTGGAGATGAAAAGAAAAATATAACACATTAACAGATGTACATCACATAATCAATCAAATCTTAATAATTAGCTACAAGCTAATAACAAAAAAGATTTAAAAATCCATTAAAGTAAATTTACCATATCATATTGACCACTTGGTTTGGCAGCCCATAATCGCAGATTAATGGCATTCCTCGTTCCATAACCAGGTATAGGGTTGTCATAAGCTACAGCTTCAACCTACAAATAAAAATGAAAAAAAGAGAGAAATATAAAGTTAGATCTTCTGTATAATGAATTGTAAATGCAGAGTCTTTGCTTGCAATATAAGAAGATATAAAGTAAGTGCAAACAGTCACTGTAATCAAATGCACACAATCTTAGATACTAGCATATCCCTTGGTCATAAGGAAACTCACCATTTCTCCAGGTACCCAAGCTTTACGCGTCTCCCCATTTACAAATTCTTCTTCAACTGTACCGTAAAACTATTCCATATACAGCATTTCACCAAAAGGCAGTAAAAACACAGATCTTTTAGGAATATTAATATACGACTGTTAAAATATAAAAGGAAACTCAACATGAATAGAAATAGATATTGTTGCAAACCTTCACAGGATATGATACATGAACCCGCTCTATTTCCCATGGATTTCCAAAATTCAACCAATAATCAGGTTGCTCATGTTGAAAACCGTCCAATATGATCTGACGGAAAAGACCAAACTGGTAACGTAATCCGTAACTGAAGAATGGAAGTGCGATAGTAGAGTTCGTCAAAAACTCTTCCAAGAATCAAATAAAGAATTGTAAGTTAAGACAAATTAGATAAATGGAAGTACCAACACTACAATTTCATGGTTAAGAAATACGTAAAAAGTTCAGTTTCTCTTAACCGCCTTCGTTAAAAATGGGACAAGTTCGGATTTTTATTTAAAAAAATGAAAAGGCCAGAATAAAAGTTCAACTAAAAATCTTACAAGAATCAAATAACTTCTTCTTTTTAAGTTAAAAAAAATATTAGATAAACGAAAGTAGCAATACACTAGAATTACAAGGTGAAAACATGCAAAAGAAGTCCAATTTTTATTGACTGCCTTTATTAATAATTGGGACAAGTTCAGAAAATTGCTTCAGATAAAAATGAAAAATTTGTACAATAAGCTCTAGGGATTAGGAGTATTTCACAATTAAATAGTACCCCATTGCCGGATAGTCTAATGTGGCTAATGAATCCATTTGACAAGCTGAAAGGCGGGCTAAGCCTCCATTACCAAGTGCAGCATCTCCTTCCTAAGAAAACAAAAGCAATAAATCATGTGATTTACAAGAAGCTGCGTACAATCCATTTACTAAAAACAATGCTTTCCTATAAGCAGGGGCAGCATCTCCCTCCTAAGAAGCCAATCATATTAATCAATAACCAGGAACTATGTATGATCAATTTTAAGGAGAATGTTTATTGTTTGCAGAACATGTTTTAAAACTTTCAGCATTTAAATGGAAGTACAAGACGAAATTCGCACTAGCAAGTAAGATTTTAGAGTTTTGCATGCACTTGTTTGCTGCGAAGATCATGTTAACAAAACTTTTGATCGTGGAATAATCTGAAGTTAAATAAAACTGGCATGATAAGTAATATTATATGCGCTGTTTGACAGTTTTGCAATAAAGAATCTCAAGAAGTTTTGGTGAAGGAGATGATAGAAAAGTCATTTTCCTATCATTTTTCTGTAAATTTTGAAATACATTTAACACAAATATGTACAAGGATATCAGTGTTTCTTTTTTGTTACATGTGGATAGCAGCTGTGAGCCTGTGACGATAAAAGTAAAGTTATTTTTAAGCTTCTGTAGCATACTTCGTTTTTCCTAGGTTATAATTTCCAGACATGGGACTTAACTTTCTAATAATTTGCTTGGTTATAAAAAATGTAATCTGAAAATACAATCACACAGAAAAATAGCTAAATTAGCTACCTGCTCTGCCACAACTTCGAAGTCAAAGCCAAGCTGGCTTAGGGCATCCGTATATTGGTCCCGGATGCCAAGATTAATGACACTATTTGATAAAGTACGTCCTGATACGACAGTCAGTATTAGAAAGGTACAGAAAATATAGCAGAATCATGAGAAGACCATTATTAAGGACAAGTGAAACTGGTCTATTTTTAAAATATCATCAGTTTGCACAAAAGCATACACTAGCTAGATTAATTTAACATGTCTGTTACTGAAGGAAGAAGGGCAAAAGATATACCCATTAGAAATTCAAGGGACAGGAAGTACAGGCGCTTGGGATCTTTCTTCTTGAAGTGTTGATGAGTATCATGCCACCGTTCAATCAAGCGATCTCTTACGCTGTGTGATAAGGCCTGTGCATACTAACTATCATGTGATGTTCATATTGACAATTCATGACAGCTAAATTGATTTTAAGAGAATTGTTCGGAACTCCTAATATAATTACATAGAGGCAGATCACATGAACCTTAGTCCTTAGGAATGCTAATGCAAATGTTCCACGAGGCTACCTATATGAGAATACCCGTCACCGTGTAAAGATAAACAAACAAACAAAGACTTGATCCCAAGCTAGTACTCTACTTTTCCTTAATTAGTGGTTGAAATTTTATTATATAACAAGAACATGACTTGTTTTGCAGGTCTCCTTTGAGGTTTGTTTTGTGAAATTTTGTCAAAATATAGCTTCTTTAGTATCACAATTGCCAAAAATATCCTTATCTACATGATCTTATTGGCAACCAAATCATAATTCAGAAATCTATTATTAAATCTTCAGTTATCTAAACCTGAAAATTTTGAGGTTGCACCACCTGAAAATTTGCAAAATTAGTAGTACTCTACCTAAATTATTGAATCGCGTCTTTCATTTTTTTTTTCTAGAGTTGTTACGTATTTAAGGTTTAGGTTTTGGCTGCACTGCCATCTATTTTGAAGGGATATAAAATTGTGGAACCAAATGTTACAATTTGATAGGTTGATGTTAGAATATAAATTAACCTTTGTGGTATTATAGAATTAAGAAAAGAAAGATCAATATTTATATTATTTGATAAACTTGGTTCATGGAGGTGAAATTTACTTAAAGCACATTCAATACATCAACTCAAATTTGATTATTATTAATACCATGATCAGGATCATGACGTAAGCTGGGTTAAAATATAAAAAGAATAATAATAATAATTATTACGAAATATAGGAACACAACTATTATGAATAATTTAGTTATAAGAGAAATGCATTTGTTCTCACAAGGATTGTGAATGGAGCTAGTAGTATCAACGGCATATATATAGCGGGAAATGTATATAGACATGATCTGTAAAATGTAGAAAATGCATAGGTTAATAAATTCTTAGATAAAATATGAAACATCCATCTACCACAGAATACTAGAATCACAAATTACAGAATTTTTCGGTCAATACACTAGACTTGCCTTACCTTAATTAAGAAGAAGAAAATGTAAAGAACAGGCGGTAGAAGAAGAAACTGTAGAGAACAGACGGGAGAGGGAGATGGAGGTGGGGTTCTAAGAAGAATTGTTTCAGGTGGGGTTTCTCAAAAAAATTGTTTTAAGTGGGGTTTAGAAGATGTAGCGATGAAAGTTCTATGTATAGCAAAGTCCCCATGTAAAAACTTGTTCAAATAGACTTTCTATAGTCGGTAAAAGGGGTGGAATAATTGCATATGAAATTAAGTGAATGCAGCGAAATAGAATGACCAACCTGCACTTTATCCACCATTTTTAAGTATAGTGTGTGTATAAGAAAGAGTTGTTATTGGGGTTTCGATTTTCGAGTTTTGAGACTCCAATAACAACTCTCTGTCTCTCTCACTACTTAATACTTAGCAATGGTCAATTTCTTTGTTGTCACTTAACTTAATATGAAATTATTCTACCCCTTTCACTGACTATAGAAAGTCGATAAAAACAAGTTTCGCAAGGGGATTTTACTATACATAAAACTTTCATGGCCTATATCTTCTAAACCCCACCTAAAACAATTATTTTCAGAAACCTCGCCTGAAACAATTCTACTAGAGCTGGCAATTTGGTATACGACACGAAATAAATGGATATGTATTCAGCTTTTTGGTACACGAACACGAAAGTACACGAGACGAAAGAACGCGAAATCTAAACGGGTACAAATATGTGTTTACCCTTGGATACACGACACGAAATTACACGAAATAATAAATTTATTAATAATTTTTTTTAATATTTAAATATTCATCTATATAAATATACATATTACTTTAATATTATATGTATATATACATAAAATTCATATATATTTATAAAAATATATCCAAAAATCTAAATGGGTACGGATATGTGTTTACCCTCGAATACACGACACGACACGAAAGTACACGAAATAATAAATTTATTAATAATTTTTTTTAATATTTTATATATTCATCTATATAAATATACATATTACTTTAATATTATATGTATATATACATAAAATTCATATATATATAAAAATATATCCAAAAATATATTGTTATATGTAAATATATATATATAAATATATATATGTAAAATTATATCCAACTATATAATATTTTATATATTTATTAATTAATTAATTAATTAATTTTTATACACGAAATGTACACGAAACGAACATGAAACGATCAGTTATGGATTGTGTTTACCCTTAAGTACACGAATGCTAAACGGGTCGGATATGTGTTTGCTCTTCACTACACGAAACACGAAAGTACACGACACGAAAGTATATGAACGACACGCATTGCCGGCTTTAAAACCCTGAACCCCACTTCCATCTCCCGCCTCTTCTCCGCATTTTCTTCATCTCCCACATGTTTACTACATTTTCTTCTTCTTAATTAAGGTAAGTCTCGTATTGACCGAATTTTTTTATAATTTTTTTGTTCTAGTAATCAGTGGTATATGGATGTTTCGTATTTGATCTAAGATTTCAATAACGTATGCACTGTTTACATTTTACATATCATGTTATATAAATTTCCAGTTATATATTTGGCACAGATATTACTAGCTCCGTTCGAACAAATGTGGAATTTCTCTTATAACCAAATTATCAATAATAATTGTGTTCCTACATTTCGTAATAGCTATTATTATTCTTCTTATTATGTTTTTACCCGGTTTACGTCATAATCATTATCGTGGTATTCATAATAATCATATCTGAGTTGATGTATTGAATGTGACATTAAGTAAATTTCACCTCGAGGAACCAAGTTTATCATATAATATAAACATTGATCTTTCTTTTTTTAGTTACTTTAATACCACAAAGGTTGATATATATTCTAACATCACTGTCAAAATATAACATTTGGTTCCATAATTATATATCTCTTCACAATAGATAGCATGCATCCAAATACCTTTAATATCTAACAACTCCAGAAAAAAATGAAAGATGTAATTCAATAATTTAGGTAGAGTACTACGTTAGACGATTTTACAAAATTTTCAAGTGGGCATCTTAAAAAGAAAGGTTTAATAATACCCATAGCCGTTGTGGTTTTGGTTGCACCTTAAAGTTGTATCAGGAATGTTTATACAAATGTTCCTACGAGGCTACCTATAATGGAAAATACCCATACCCCGTAACAGCTCTAGAAACAAATGAAAAACGTGATTCCATGTTAGTACTCTACCTTTCCGCAATTAGTTAAGTTGAAATTCTATTACATAAATAAATGATGACTTCTTTGCAGGTCTCCTTTGAGGTTTGTGAAAATCTTATTGCAAAATAGCTTCGTAAGCATTAGCATTGCCAAAATATCCTTATCTAGATGATATTATTAGCAACTACACCAGAATTCAGAAATATATTATTAAACCTTCAGTGATTCAAACCTCAAACCAATTAAGATAGAGAGCCAAGTAAGAAACCCGTGTTTCTTCCTAAATCTTCCTAAATCGAGAAAAAAGAACCAAACAGGTTGACCTACATGTTGTGTTCCTATTGCATTTTCTCTCCCTTTTAAGGCCAAGAACCTGACTAAGAACTAATTCATCTTGGCGACTGATCATTAACAAACTTAAATTCATTTTAAAAGTTAAGAACTGCCCGCTACTAAAAACACTAATACCACCTAAGAAACAAACAACAAAATCATGAAAAAAGTTGCCACCGTTAAAAACAACAAACTAAGCAAAAGTGAAACAACAATCTAACAACATATAATAATGAACCTGGTAAGCTTCAAAATCATCAAAATTAAATCTTGATCTAGCCACTGTATACTCAACATGATCAAGAATACTCTTTTGAAGACTAAAAGGATCATTCTTCAAAAACCCATCCATCAAACCAAACATTCTCTCCGCTTTCGCCTTCCCAATCCCATCTCTCAGTCCACCAGTCCTCACCACTTTTCCTCTCTTCCTCCCCGTCTCACCGCGATAATCGACATTACACTCCTCAATAGCCTCCCTCAATGCCTTTTCAATTCTCTCCAAATCCCCACTCTCTTCAATTCTGTCCCCATTAGAATCAGTCACATAAAACTTCTTAACAAAAACATCACCCTCAAAATCAACCTCAGCCTTTTCAATTACAAGCCCAAGAACCTTAAAAACCCTAGTAATTACTTGTAATAATCCAATCCTATTCTTCGCTTTGATCACAAAGCATGTTGAGTCCAATGCGGCGTCGTTTTCAAATGTGATTGTGGGTTTTATAGTAGTGAGTACTTGGGGTTGTGCTTGTGATGATTCTTGAGAAGTGGCTTTGAGGGGTTTCAAGAAAATGGGTTGGGGTGAAAATGGACGGTGGGGATTTGAAGATGGGGAGAATGGACGGTGGGGATTGTGTAAAGGTGTGAACTTGAAGGGAGATAGTGAGGATATGGGTGACATTGTTAAGGATTTGAAAAGGGGTCTTGAAGAGGTTAGAGTTGAAGAAGAAGATGGTACATTTGAAGTGCGTGAAAAGTGAAAGTGCACGGGGTTGTGTGTAAAGATTTGAAAGATCCGAGGAGATCATTAATAAAGTTCACCAACTTCGATAAGTCAAGGTTGGTTTGTTTAGTTTTATTCGAAAATGGAAAGTATTTAGAAAAAAAGAATGGAAAGTATACAAACCAGCCAAACATATACGCCTATGGACACCAAATTATTTAGTCGTGTTTAGTGTATTTCGCGGATAAATATGAAAATAACCCAAAAATAAAACAGGTATTTGGGCTGGAGTTTTTTTTTGACGAAATGCAAGTTTATTAGATCATTAAATCATTTTGAATACAAATCTTATCACTGCTCTAAACTACGATCAGAAAACATATGTGACACTCGAGCTAATGGATGTGCCGCCGCCATATTCGCGGATCGTTTAACAAAATATAACTTGAAGTTGTTGTGACTACGAACTAAATCTCTGCATTCTTCAATCACCATACCCAAACGAGATCGCATAGGGGCAACCGGTTTCTATTGTGTTTATATTGTGATTGGCTTCGATCCCATCTTTTTTGCCCAACTTAGAGCTTCCTTCACTGCAATTGCCTCCGTCAATACTGGACTTAAGACCTCCCGAATTGTTTTTGACTTAGCTGAGAAAAGATGCCCTTCATGATCACGAGCTATAAGACCCATTTAGAAGTTCCTTGCTCTGTAAAAATTGTTGCATCAGATGTAATCTTTACTTCATTATGATGTGGCTTCACCCACCAAACTGCACTGAGGTGTTTATTTTTATTCTAATTACCTGTAAGCGCACGGTGTCTATTACTAGTATAAAGTGACAAGTGGGTCGTATCCACAAGGAGACATGTTCTATCAATTTTGATTCAGTTACTATCAATTGTTTCAAGGACAAATCGATTATAAAGATTTTAATTAACTAATAACTATGACTAAATTAACACTAATTATTTAGGCGCTAAACAAGGAATTAAAAACCTAGGGCAATTAGGTCCACCATGCTCACACAATAATCGACTTTTAAACTAAAGTCACTAAAGTGATCACACAACCAGAGTTTGTCAATCTCTCTCGAGTATTAACACTCTCGAAATATGCTTACACATTAATAACTTTTGGTAGTTCAAATAATCAGGCAATTAAAGCAATGTTCTCTCCTGAGCATTAACGCTCTCAGAAATCCAATGATGTTCTCGCTCCCAAATTCAATTCTGTTAATCGTATGTGTGCCTCTAGTGAGTAAAATCTCCCGATCTATTACTCCTATTGCATTCAATTAATTCATGATATCGGCCGATTACACAAATTAATAATAAAACATAATCAACTTAGAATTAACCATAATAAATCGAACTACTATGAAAATCATGCTTGTATTATCATGCAAACATGGCTTCCCCTTAATGCCCTATAAACGACTACTCGTTAATAATTACACAAGTATAACAACTAAAACAATAAAGAAGCATACTTAAACTAATAAGAATACGTATGAAAATTAGATAAGAAAACCTATTATATTCAATCTTGTCACGAGACCAAAATTCATGGCTTCTTCTATGTATATATAACCCTAATTATTCCTACTCTACAATAATACGTATCTCTAATATGTCTAAAAAAAATAATAAAATCTGATGTCTTATCTAATAATAAAAGTGTTTTCTTATTCTAATCAAATTACAAGTGAGAGTTCTACACTGAATAAGATTCTGTAATAAAAATTTGTAGCTGTCTATTCACTGCAGTTTCTGGGTTGCTCCAGCTGGATTCTCCTTACTGGACCATCTCTGAATTAAAAAGAATTTCTCGGGTTCCGCGTGGACTGTAAGATCATCAAAAACGGACTTTAAGAACTCAAGATACGACCCAAACAGTATTTACAGCCCGTATAGCCCAATAATACGAATTTTCTTCTATTTTCACTCCAAAATAGGACGTTTTGCTCCAAATCCTTCGAAATATAGAATTTCCTTGTAACCTACAATAAAACATTAAAACCTATTAAATAAATATCCAAATCAGTACAAAACAGAATTAATATGAGAATAAAATCATATAATATATATATAAATATACTCTATCAAACATCCCCACACTAAGCATTTGCACGTCCTCGGGAAAATAAGAGAAATAAAAACTAAGTCCTCACTAACTAACACCATTTTCGTAGATGACACGATTGTATTGAACATATGCAACAAGCCTTTAAACCCCTAGGCAGCCCTAGTAGGACGATTGTTGTCTCGTGAGGGCTTATAGTGAATCTACCCAAAAAATCCATTTTTTTCTGCCAAGTCTCAATTATGCAACATATCATAGCACTCTACACATGTAAACCACAATTACAAAATTTTGACAGTCTTTTTTAATTCGAACATCATTTGTACACAACTATCCAAGTACGCACACATTGTCTAGATAGACAAAAATAACAAGAAATAGACATCAAAATTGCTTTTAGCAAGTAACATGCTATTAATAAGAAAAGCTCACACAACTCTCAAATCACACAAGTGTATAGGCTAAGCGTATTCGCTCAAGTTCAATCAATAAAGATATGTGCTGCCATAAGCTTGGTTGTCTACCAAATCTCCACTACTTTGAATACATGCATGCAAAAATCACAAGGTCTTCGTTAAAGGTTGTAACATGGCTAAGGTGAAGGGTAGGATATCAAGAAAAAGGCTAACAAGTGGCTAATTTGATAAACTAATAGAGCATAATGTTCATTCTTAATTAAAGCACTAAATATGAAACAAGATCTTGTAGAAGGTGATCAGTCTCTCACAAGCATTAAACTCCAAGTACATATTATCATGTACTTTTCCACTTCATATTGCACAAACCAATGAACACAAAATCTTTTTGATCTTCTTTTTTTTTCTTTTTTTCAAGGTTCAAGTATTTATCCAGTAACCAAGAGCAGTGAAAAGTCACCAAGAAAAATAAGAGATATTAAATTAATCCCTCATAATTTCTAACAGTGTACTTAATACCAGCACATGCACATGGATCGTCCCTTTCATATGATATTACACTTGCCACCCGTTGGTCTCAAAGGAGTACTTAACTTCTATTTTTTTTCTTTTTTTTTGGAGTTTGATACCCACCAATTTTTCACACTTTAACAAAGAATCCCCACACTATGTATCACCAACCTTCAAATGAATCAAAATATTCTACCAGTAAATCAAGACACGAAAGAACAAGTAGGTTCAAGCATTTAGACAAGTGATATATCAAAAGAATAGATATAAGGCTCAAGTGGGTTCACTAGGGATAATGGGTACTGTTTAGGTAAATGAGGTTCATCCTAATGTCTTTATCATTTTCATGCATACAAATACCATGTAGTCTCAACAAGGTTTAAAACAAGTTCTAGAGCAACATACTTCATGACGAATAACACACAACAATAAAAATTTGATTGATATAAAAGGTATCAATCACAAATTAGGCTCAAGATCTCACAAGGTGAAAGCATGCTTCAATACTTACCAAAATTGACAAATACACATCTCAAGTTTAGAATTTTCGCAAGCACATACAAGGAATCATCATGCAACAAATGATTTTCTCTAAATATATGACATATCAACTAATCATGCAAAAGAAACTGACAAGATGTGTACTTATCCTTGTTAACACACTAAGAGACTAGGCACTATACAAGATTTTTGAATTTTCTATTTTTTTGAATTTTGAATTTTCTATTTTTTTTTGGATTTTTAACACTAGTAACTCATCTTCACACTTAAGTGGTTCATTGTCCCCAATGAACTAACTAACAAAATATAAAAATAATAAAATAAAATTCTACTATAAAGAGAAAGAAAAATCCCATGGGATCAAGGTGTAGGATGCGATAAATATTTGTGAATGGAATCAAAATTCTCGTGGTTGTTGTGAAGGAGCTGAAAATATGGAAGAAAAGTCTGGAACGGTAGAGCAGTAGAAATCGGAGAACCACACCCCCGCGTGACACCCCCACCCTTAATATCTACAATAGAATACATAATATAAATAATATAATATAAATATTATAACAATTCTTTTTCCTTTTTTGTATGATAAAAAAATATAAATTACATATATGTTAGAAATTACATATCTCACATATATATTAATATAGGTTATATTTAAAATATAGATAAAGTATTATATATTATACATAAATAAATAGGTTAAAAAATAAAAATAAATTATTATTCCAAAGAATTAACAAAAAACAGTAATTATAATAACATATTAAGTTACATAGTTGTAGTAATAATAATAATAATATGTACACATGTAAGAATAATAATAATATTAATAATAGTAAAATAAAAAGAAGATATTAATAATATGTACAAATGATGATAATAATAATAATAAATACATATTTAATAAATATAATATTAATATTAATAATAAAAAGAATAACAAAATAAAAATATTATAAAAAATAAGGTTATAAAATAAAAAAACAAAAAAAATATAATATTATGGGGCAGAGTACGCGCAAGGGGGGTTGTTAACCTGTTGTTGCTAGAGATGCACAAAAAGTCTGGGCCCGAAAATCTGGCCCGGCCCGATCCGGTCAAAACCCGGTCAAGCCCGGCCTAGTCAAGCCCGACCCGGTTAAAAGCCCGGGCTTCGGCCCAGCCCTACCCGATTAAAAACCCGGTTAAAATCTGATTATTCTTATATATTTATAAATTCACATTTACTGTAAATATAAATAATACTTTAAACACATATATATTTACATATTTGTGATTAATAATATTATTTATATACTTCATTGCATAAATAATGAAATAAGATATAATAAGTACACTATATATATTAAGATACCAATGATAAAATATATTATTCTATAAACATGTTTATTTTTTGCCGAACTTAAATATTTTCAACGAAATAAGATTTTCATAAAATATTCCATGTA